>NC_047119.1:74583356-74590553 GCF_902500255.1 Thalassophryne amazonica | reverse complement strand
CTGGTAGCAACATTACAGTCGTAGTTCACCATCACGCTGTTGCGTGTGGCAGTCATGATGTTCACCGTACCATTGGCGATCAGTTCCTGAGACAGGTAGAAAGTGAAGAAGTCCTTTGTGACATTACTTGCAAGGAAAGCGGCCTTGTCCCTGATCTGGGTTGAACCCTCAACTTTGAAAGATCCTTTCTTCACCTTGACATATCTCCGTTCTCCAGTGCTTTCTTTCAGTGAGGCAGATTCGGTGTAGTTGTCAAAGACAACCTGAATTGCGGCATAACTTTGAGCTCTTGTGTCAATGAGCCTGACACATACTCTGGAAACCTCCTTCCACTCTTGAAGTTTCTCACAGCCTTTAACGCGGACTACACACACACATTTTCTGCCATCCTGCCATCCCCTCATTACCCCATCCCCGTAGAGACGGTGCCTGCTCCCAGACCACCAATAGCCATTAAAAATCTATTTAAGCATAAATAGAAAAAATAATATAGCACCTTCAACTGCACCACAGACTAAAACAGTTAAATGTGGTCTATTAAACATTAGGTCTCTCTCTTCTAAGTCCCTGTTAGTAAATTATATAATAATTGATCAACATACTGATTTATTCTGCCTTACAGAAACCTGGTTACAGCAGGATGAATATGTTAGTTTAAATGAGTCAACACCCCAGAGTCACACTAACTGCCAGAACGCTCGTAGCACGGGCCGAGGCGGAGGATTAGCAGCAATCTTCCATTCCAGCTTACTAATTAATCCAAAACCCAGACAGAGCTTTAATTCATTTGAAAGCTTGACTCTTAGTCTTGTCCATCCAAATTGGAAGTCCCAAAAACCAGTTTTATTTGTTGTTATCTATCATCCACCTGGTCGTTACTGTGAGTTTCTCTGTGAATTTTCAGACCTTTTGTCTGACTTAGTGCTTAGCTCAGATAAGATAATTATAGTGGGCAATTTTAACATCCACACAGATGCTGAGAATGACAGCCTCAACACTGCATTTAATCTATTATTAGACTCAATTGGCTTTGCTCAAAATGTAAATGAGTCCACCCACCACTTTAATCATATCTTAGATTTTGTTCTGACTTATGGTATGGAAATTGAAGACTTAACAGTATTCCCTGAAAACTGCCTTCTGTCTGATCATTTCTTAATAACATTTACATTTACCCAGCAGTGGGGAATAAGTTTCATTACACTAGAAGTCTTTCAGAAAGCGCTGTAACTAGGTTTAAGGATATGATTCCTTCTTTATGTTCTCTAATGCCATATACCAACACAGGGCAGAGTAGCTACCTAAACTCTGTGAGTGAGATAGAGTATCTCGTCAATAGTTTTACATCCTCATTGAAGACAACTTTGGATGCTGTAGCTCCTCTGAAAAAGAGAGCTTTAAATCAGAAGTGCCTGACTCCGTGGTATAACTCACAAACTCGCAGCTTAAAGCAGATAACCCGTAAGCTGGAGAGGAAATGGCGTCTCACTAATTTAGAAGATCTTCACAGCCTGGAAAAAGAGTCTGTTGCTCTATAAAAAAAAGCCCTCCGTAAAGCTAGGACATCTTACTACTCATCACTAATTGAAGAAAATAAGAACAACCCCAGGTTTCTTTTCAGCACTGTAGCCAGGCTGACAAAGAGTCAGAGCTCTGTTGAGCCGAGTATTCCTTTAACTTTAACTAGTAATGACTTCATGACTTTCTTTGCTAACAAAATTTTAACTATTAGAGAAAAAATTATTCATAACCATCCCAAAGACATATCTTTATGTTCGACTGCTTTCAGTGATGCCGGTATTTGGTTAGACTCTTTCTCTCCGATTGTTCTGTCTGAGTTACTTTCATTACTTACTTCCTCCAAACCATCAACATGTCTATTAGACCCCATTCCTACCAGGCTGCTCAAGGAAGCCCTACCGTTAATTAATGCTTCAATCTTAAATATGATCAATCTATCTTTATTAGTTGGCTATGTACCACAGGCTTTTAAGGTTAAAAAGCCATCACTTGACCCAGCTATCTTAGCTAATTATAGGCCAATCCCCAACCTTCCTTTTCTTTCAAAAATTCTTGAAAGGGTAGTTGTAAAACAGCTAACTGATCATCTGCAGAGGAATGGTCTATTTGAAGAGTTTCAGTCAGGTTTTAGAATTCATCATAGCACAGAAACAGCATTAGCAGATGATACCCAGCTTTATCTCTCCATGAAGCCAGAGGACACACACCAATTAGCTAAACTGCAGGATTGTCGTACAGACAAAGACATGGATGACCTCTAATTTCCTGCTTTTAAACTCAGATAAAACTGAAGTTATTGTACTTGGCCCCACAAATCTTAGAAACATGGTGTCTAACCAGATCCTTACTCTGGATGGCATTACCCTGACCTCTAGTAATACTGTGAGAAATCTTGGAGTCATTTTTGATCAGGATATGTCCTTCAATGCGCATATTAAGCAAATATGTAGGACTGCTTTTTTTTGCATCAGATCAGGGAGACAGACACCCTCTCTACTTTTAAGATTAGGCTTAAAACTTTCCTTTTTGCTAAAGCTTATAGTTAGGGCTGGATCAGGTGACCCTGAACCATCCCTTAGTTATGCTGCTATAGACGTAGACTGCTGGGGGGTTCCCATGATGCACTGTTTCTTTCTCTTTTTGCTCTGTATGCACCACTCTGCATTTAATCATTAGTGATCGATCTCTGCTCCCCTCCACAGCATGTCTTTTTCCTGGTTCTCTCCCTCAGCCCCAACCAGTCCCAGCAGAAGACTGCCCCTCCCTGAGCCTGGTTCTGCTGGAGGTTTCTTCCTGTTAAAAGGGAGTTTTTCCTTCCCACTGTCGCCAAGTGCTTGCTCACAGGGGGTCGTTTTGACCGTTGGGGTTTTTCTGTAATTATTGTATGGCCTTGCCTTACAATATAAAGCGCCTTGGGGCAACTGTTTGTTGTGATTTGGCGCTATATAAATAAAATCGATTTGATTTTCTCATAAAAAATGTCACTCTCTACAATGTAGCATTATTATATACACATTGTGACATCATAGTTAGGTAGCAGACCTACTGTGGTCCATCACAAGGTGGCGGTCTATCAGCAGGATATGGGTTCAGTACCAAATCAGCACACAGTTCAAACCTCTTCAGCCAAACACGCCATATATACCTCATCTACTTCTACTTAAATATTTACTTTGGGACAACAGAAACCCTTTTGCAACATTCTAATAAGCTTAATATTACATTTATAGAGCTCCTTGTCGAAGTTAGCTTCTACACAGAAACAATGTGTGGAAAATTGAGGTTTTATTTGGACATTTCAATTTGGTTTCTGCAAACCATCGAAACTATGACAGAAAAATTGCCAACATCAAGGTTCTAGCCACGTTGGGCGGCACCAGGCAGCCCTGCCCAGTACTTCAAATCTTCGGCTGACAAATTGTCTGTGCCACCCAGCACAGACTTTCTGAAACATGAACTGAAATGTTGCAGAACATGTACCAATTTGATCGTATTTCCAGCTTATAGAGTCATAGTTTTGCAATTTGAAACCAAGAATTAAAGTAATAAGAAATATATTTGTCATTTTCTTCATATCAAATCGCAACAGCAGAGAGTCAGCATGTTCTGTGGCCACAGAGCTGTGAAGAGCAGCTGGAAACAACGTCTGTGCTCTGAGCTGAAGAAAACAGCCACCATGAAAAACCGACATTAATCCAGGTCCTTCTGTATCCGGATCTGAAGATACATTCAGAAATCTGTCTTATTTTACAGCTGAAAGGCTTCGTTTCCAAAAAGTTCAGAGTTTGAAAAACAGCAGACGTGTGAGTGAGTGAGTGAGTGAGAGAGAGAGAGAGAGAGAGGGAGCAGAAGAGGGGTGGAGAGGAGGGGAGGGGCGCAGCACCAGTGAAAGGAAAGTGAAACTTGTTCAAAAAGTTTTTCATTGAAAACAGCAGGTTTGACAAATCAGTCCAGGTTCAGCTCTTGTTCAAACAAGGCAATTAGGTGTTATATTGTGTAAAAAGAAAAAGTAATGCAATCCTACTCAAACTGCTGAAAAAAAACAAAAAACAAAATAATACAAAATAATACGAAAAAAATAATACGAATGATAACCATTCGTAAGATTCAGGCGGTTTTCGATGGCTTTCAGTCGAGTGAGTATCCGAGAAATTGTTTAACAGCTGGGCATGTTCAAACTTGTCCTGTAATGCTTCCAACGGAGGTGTTTTGCTGTGGCACTGCGCGATGAGCGGCTGGGTGCCGACGCGCGAATCCGTCCGCACGTCTTTCATTACAAAATCTCCTTTAACAGTGGAATGCCCGGATATACTGCTGATCCCGAGCTCTTCTGAGACTTCTCTGTTCTCTCATGACGTCCTGGGTCAACAGAGGCTTAAATTTTGAAGTTTTCAGCTCGAAACAGGCTGACGATGGCGGCTCGGAGCGCGGCGCACCCTGCGGCTCCGTGGGCAGTCCTTAAAGCGACAGTAAGACTCCATAATCTCTCATCTGCCGTTAAAATTTTCACGGAAAACCAACTGAATTTCTCGAATGGTGTCCACTCGGATGTGCCTCACAGTTTTTGAAAAAATTTTGATCAAGCAAAGCGGCAGTCTCTGAGCCATTCCTGATCAATGAAAAAAAAGACGAGAGGGGTGGGCCAGTGCTCACTCAAAGCCTGCCCACAGGCGAATGACGCAACTGACAGGCGTGGAAAAACTCACGCATGCGCACAAGGGTTCAAGGTTGGCTGATGTAATCGCACGTGATTCAAATCCATATAGTTTTTGAAAAAAATAAAAAGGACCGTTACTTTATTGACAGACCTTGTATACAGTTATCACAAGAAGCGTCAATGTATATTGCAATATGGATTTTAGGCCATATCGCCAATCCCTAATATGGAAATAATGTCTGTTGAGTTCTGCTGGTCATGTTCAGGTCCAACAAACAAGTGTGTTCTCTGCAAAATATTGATACACAAACTGATCACAAAAAATGGGCCAAATAACATGTCAGACTGCACACTTTAATTTTTACAAAATGTCATGGGGTGGGGTCTCATACGACCAGACACCACCCCCCCACCACTCACCAGGTGGACACGCCTGCAGCATCACAGTCTCTCATGACATGTTAACTGGTCCTAACTACCTGGTTGGAAAACCCTGAATGACATCATTTCATGACTCTGCTTCAATGCAAATCTGCTTCAGTTAGACCAGAAACCCATTTGAATAAGAAAGCAGGTCGAGTCTCTGCGGCACACACGCTGCTGAGAAACGTGCCGCCGCACATTGTACTTTTGTTGGGCTACAATCAGACCTGACGACTGTTTGAGGTGCTCTGGGTGCGAGTGTGAACTCAGCAGCATTTTTAGAAATATTACACGGTACTAGCAGAATGGGAGAAAGCATAATGCAAAAGACTAAAGTACAGAAATAAATGCTGTCACCATATTACGTTTATCAGAGAACAAACTGCTTGAAAAAGACTGTAAATATTGGCTGTGGGGGCTAGTGTCTTTTTGTTGGGGGGGATGGTTATTGTCCTCATCTTTGAACGTACTGTTTCTCAACAGTGAAGCAAGCTGAAGAAATGAAAACATCTTAGATCAAAATACATGTAAGATCAAAGCCAGTGGTGTAATTTAAATAGAGTACGTTCTGAGTGTCAGTCCAAAGGACGAGATAAGACAGGAGTAGGGATGCACCGATCCCGATACCAGTGTCAGGTATCAGCCCGATCCCGTATTAATTTACGTGTACCTGTAATCAGAAAACTTCTCCGATACTACGACCTCCAATACCCCTTTACAGCAGCGTGATGTCAACCACTCAATGGGGGATTTTCACGCACACGCTCAAGAATTTCTGGACTATAAGCCGCTACTTTTTCCACATACGTTTTGAACACTGTGGCTTAAACAATGATGGGGCTAATTTATGGATTTTTACAGGCTTTCATGTAATTTACTCATAAGTCAAAATACGTCCATCAATGCTGTCCACTGATTGGCTGAAAGCTGCAGTCCTCTGTGTGGAGTAAATTCACACAGAGTAAATAATAAAGTCTTACCTGTTCATTTTAGTAGAATGTCATCATCCCATGATCCTGAAGAAGAATTATCCACATACAGCCTCCTGAGTTTGGAAAACAACATCTGAAAATACTTTAATTCCTTGTCGTGGTGGAAAAAAGTTCTTCTGTGACTTTGGCACTTTGCACCACACTTCCCTCTATATGAAAATTCAGTCATGTATATCTTATATATTATATTCCATTTCTAAGGTGGAACTATGCTAGTATACGAAGGTATATCTAAAACAGGAAGAGTAAAATGGAAGCGTAGAAAAGAGTAGAGCCACTCAGGTGCCTGGTCTTGAGAATTGATCTCTCTCTCAATCTCTCTCTTTCTCTCAATCGATCTCAATCTCTCTCTCTCTCAATCTCAATCTCTCTCTCTCTCTCAATCTCTCTCTCTCTCTCTCTCTCTCTCAATCTCTCTCTCTCTCGTTCTCTCAATCTCTCTCTCTCTCATTCTCTCAATCTCTCTCTCTCTCAATCTCTCTCTCTCTCATTCTCTCAATCTCTCTCTCTCAATCTCTCTCTCCTTCTCTCAATCTCTCTCTCTCTCTCTCTCAATCTCTCTCTCAATCTCTCTCTCTCTCAATCTCTCTCTCCTTCTCTCAATCTCTCTCTCCTTCTCTCAATCTCTCTCTCTCTCTCTCTCTCAATCTCTCTCTCTCTCAATCTCTCTCTCCTTCTCTCAATCTCTCTCTCCTTCTCTCAATCTCTCTCTCTCTCTCTCAATCTCTCTCTCTCTCAATCTCTCTCTCAATCTCTCTCTCTCTCTCTCTCTCTCTCTCAATCTCTCTCTCTCTCAATCTCTCTCTCTCATTCTCTCAATCTCTCAATCTCTCTCTCTCTCTCATTCTCTCTCTCTCATTCTCTCAATCTCTCTCTCTCTCTCAATCTCTCTCTCTCTCTCTCTCTCATTCTCTCTCTCTCATTCTCTCAATCTCTCTCTCTCATTCTCTCAATCTCTCTCTCATTCTCTCAATCTCTCTCTCTCATTCTCTCAATCTCTCTCTCTCATTCTCTCAATCTCTCTCTCTCTCGTTCTCTCAATCTCTCTCTCTCTCATTCTCTCTCTCTCTCTTTCTCTCAATCTCTCAATGAATTGGGAGGGCA
>NC_047119.1:74545810-74583256 GCF_902500255.1 Thalassophryne amazonica | reverse complement strand
ATTTCTTCTGGCCATGATCATTTGTGCGCACGTTTTCCTTTAATTGAGCACACAAATAAATAAAACGAGTGTACGTTTTCCTTTAATTGAGCCCACGAATTAATAAAACATGCTCTCAAATTAATAAAACTTGCGCACATTTTTCTGGCGGTGATAATTTGTGTGTACGTTTTCCTTTAATTGAGCCCACGAATGAATAAAACGAGTGCACGTTTTCCTTTAATTGAGCCCACGAATTAATAAAACATGCTCTCAAATTAATAAAACATGCTCTCAAATTAATAAAATGTGCTCTCAAATTAATAAAACATGCACACGTTTTCCTTTCATTCAAAATGAACTTCATAATATGACCTAAATTGTCATCCTCACGACGGGGAGATGCTTCGCCCTCAGCATCCTTTTTAATGTGCTGATGATGTCATGCTGGGCAGCTGGAGTTCTCTGTATGTCCTTGTGCGCCCAAACCATGATGATACACTCTGACCAGATCCATTTCTAATGGGGAAATGTATTACACTGTCTGCTGGTTTGTTGGCTAATAGCCAACATTTACGTGTCAAGACAATATTGAATAATTGAGTGCACGTTTTACAAATTGTGGCCATGTTTAAGTAGATTGTGCCCTTTAACACGAGTGCACAATATCATAAAATGTGCGCATTCTCTCCACATGCAAACATTTCGCAATGACACTTCCAGGGCACCGTAGTTCCTCGCTCTCTCGCCCCTCAAACTCTGTTATAATTGTGCTATAAACCAGTCACCATTTGTTTTATTATACATCTGTGTAATTAATAAATGAAATAATCTTCATGGACGATTCGTTTGCGCGCACATGTGAAAAAAAAAAACTGTCTGCCACTGCTGCTCTTCCCTCAAACTCTCCCCAGAGAGGAAGAGTCTGACACATCAGAGGAGGAGTTTTAAGGTTGATACAAGACTGGCTTTTGGTTGTACAAGTAGCTGTTTTTGTTACTAGCACCAATGCAAGTAGGTTAAAAAATGTATTTTGACCCCTGCAGGCACAACCCAGCCCACCAGCCTGTGTGTGTGTGTGTGTGTGTGTGTGTGTGTGTGTGTGTGTGTGTGTGTGTGTGTGTGTGTGTGTGTGTGTGTGTGTGTGTGTAAGGTTAACGCCAGGGTAGTTGAGCATAGGGACCCCTACACTGATTTGGACCCTCTCTACGCTGTGACCAAACAGAAAAGCCCCTATGTGTGTGAGTAACTGTAACTGTGTGTGGAGTATTTTCGTTGTCTAAATGGTGTCATGTTGTTGGTGCTGTTGAAAAATTGTATTACATTTTGTAGCTTCTTAATAAACTGAAATGTACACACAAAAATCTCATCTCTGATGTGCTTAATATTTAGCTACTTTAATATATTTCAACATTTAGAGACTCTGATTGCAACTGATTGAAACAAATTAATTGTCATAATCTGTGGAGCTTTGGCCACCCCAAGGAAAAAAGTCTAACTCCGCCAGTGTCCGTTCTGATCGGCTGTTCGGTGTTCTGATCGGCTGTTCGGTGTTCTGATCGGCTGTTCGGTGTTCTGATCGGCTGTTCGGTGGTTCGGACTTTGGTCCTGTCGGTGACCAGGTGCAGCCTGACTCACCTTCGTGTACAGGTCTCGGACCGACATGGTCCCGCTGAGTGTTCCGGGTCCGTTTATCTGGTCTGGTGTCTCCGGTGTCCTGTTCTGCTCCACATGTCCACACGCGGCTCTGTTTTCTCTTTGTTCGCTCACAAACTCACGGTCCGTCCAAAGATTCTTTTCCTCTTTACGCCGCAGGTGTTCGCCAGTTCTTCTTCTTCTGCTGCTGCTGCGGTCGGTTAGCAAGCAGCTGCTCGACTCAACAGCGCCCCTCACACCTTGTGGACAGGAGTGTGATCTGCATGCTGTGGTCAGGGTTCTTCGACTGTCCACTTAAAACAGCCACTTATTTTCCTCTACACCAAAATGTCCTGAAGTCAAAGACATCTTTTTATGTCTAATGTTGCTGCTTGTCTTTTTCCTACTTAATAATAATAATAATAATAATAATAATAATAATAATAATAATAATAATAATAATAATAATGAGGAAGGCAGTCCATGAATTCTGTATGTGACCCAGCCAACAGAGGTGGTGTTGGCTAAGTATCACAAAGACAGATAAAAGCCCTGCTCGCTCCAGGACTTTGATATTGGGGATCTTGTCTGCCATCGAAAGATGGGCCTGAGGCAGCAGAGGTGGAAACTGTTGACTCTTGTGTCCTGGGCGACAAGCCATGTCAACATCACACAGCATCATGTCAACATCACACAGTGTCACGTCATTGTAACACAGCATGATGTCAACATCACACAGCATCATGTCAACATCACACAGTGTCACGGCATTGTAACACAGCATCACGTCAACATCACACAGCATCATGTCAACATCACACAGCGTCATGTCAACATCACACAGTGTCATGTCAACATCACACAGTGTCACGTCAACATCACACAGCATCACGTCAACATCACACAGTGTCACGTCATTGTAACACAGCATCATGTCAACATCACACAGCATCATGTCAACATCACACAGCATCACGTCAACATCACACAGTGTCACGTCATTGTAACACAGCATCATGTCAACATCACACAGCATCATGTCAACATCACACAGTGTCACGTCAGTGTAACACAGCATCACGTCAACATCACACAGCATCACGTCAACATCACACAGTGTCACGTCAGTGTAACACAGCATCACGTCAACATCACACAGCATCACGTCAACATCACACAGTGTCACGTCAGTGTAACACAGCATCACGTCAACATCACACAGCATCACGTCAACATCACACAGTGTCACGTCACTGTAACACAGCATCATGTCAACATCACACAGCATCATGTCAACATCACACAGCATCACGTCAACATCACACAGCATCACATCAACATCACACAGTGTCACGTCATTGTAACACAGCGTCATGTCAGCATCACACAGATTCGCGTCAACATCACACAGATTCACGTCAACATCACACAGCGTCACATCAGTGTAACACAGCATCATGTCAACATCACACAGCATCACGTCATTGTAACACAGCATCATGTCAACATCACACATAACACAGCGTCACGTCAACATCACACAGCCTCACGTCATTGTAACACAGCGTCACATCAACATCACACAGTGTCATGTCAACATCACACAGCGTCATGTCAACATCACACAGTGTCACGTCATTGTAACACAGCATCATGTCAACATCACACAGCATCATGTCAACATCACACAGTGCCACGTCATTGTAACACAGCATCATGTCAACATCACACAGCATCACGTCAACATCACACAGTGTCACGTCAGTGTAACACAGCATCACGTCAACATCACACAGCATCACGTCAACATCACACAGTGTCACGTCACTGTAACACAGCATCATGTCAACATCACACAGCATCATGTCAACATCACACAGCATCACGTCAACATCACACAGCATCACATCAACATCACACAGTGTCACGTCATTGTAACACAGCGTCATGTCAGCATCACACAGATTTGCGTCAACATCACACAGATTCACGTCAACATCACACAGCGTCACATCAGTGTAACACAGCATCATGTCAACATCACACAGCATCACGTCATTGTAACACAGCATCATGTCAACATCACACATAACACAGCGTCACGTCAACATCACACAGCCTCACGTCATTGTAACACAGCGTCACATCAACATCACACAGTGTCATGTCAACATCACACAGCATCATGTCAACATCACACAGCATCATGTCAACATCACACAGTGCCACGTCATTGTAACACAGCATCATGTCAACATCACACAGTGTCACGTCATTGTAACACAGCGTCACGTCAACGTCACACAGCCTCACGTCATTGTAACACAGCATCACGTCAACATCACACAGCATCACATCAACATCACACAGCGTCATGTCAACATCACACAGTGTCACGTCAACATCACACAGCATCTTTTCAACATCACACAGCGTCACGTCAACATCACACAGCATCACGTCAACATCACACAGTGTCACGTCATTGTAACACAGCATGATGTCAACATCACACAGCATCATGTCAACATCACACAGTGTCACGGCATTGTAACACAGCATCACGTCAACATCACACAGCATCATGTCAACATCACACAGCATCATGTCAACATCACACAGTGTCATGTCAACATCACACAGTGTCACGTCAACATCACACAGCATCACGTCAACATCACACAGTGTCACGTCATTGTAACACAGCATCATGTCAACATCACACAGCATCACGTCAACATCACACAGTGTCACGTCAGTGTAACACAGCATCACGTCAACATCACACAGTATCACGTCAACATCACACAGTGTCACGTCAGTGTAACACAGCATCACGTCAACATCACACAGCATCACGTCAACATCACACAGTGTCACGTCACTGTAACACAGCATCATGTCAACATCACACAGCATCATGTCAACATCACACAGCATCACGTCAACATCACACAGCATCACATCAACATCACACAGTGTCACGTCATTGTAACACAGCGTCACGTCAACATCACACAGATTCGCGTCAACATCACACAGATTCACGTCAACATCACACAGCGTCACATCAGTGTAACACAGCATCATGTCAACATCACACAGCATCACGTCATTGTAACACAGCGTCACATCAACATCACACAGTGTCATGTCAACATCACACAGCGTCATGTCAACATCACACAGTGTCACGTCATTGTAACACAGCATCATGTCAACATCACACAGCATCATGTCAACATCACACAGTGCCACGTCATTGTAACACAGCATCATGTCAACATCACACAGTGTCACATCATTGTAACACAGTGTCACGTCAACATCGCACAGCGTCATGTCAACATCACACAGTGTCACGTCATTGTAACACAGCGTCACGTCAACATCACACAGCATCAAGTCAACAACACACAGCATCATGTCATGGTAACACAGCATCATGTCAACATCACACAGTGTCACGTCATTGTAACACAGCGTCACGTCAACATCACACAGCCTCATGTCATTGTAACACAGCGTCACGTCAACATCACACAGCATCACGTCAACATCACACAGTGTCACGTCATTGTAAAACAGCATCATGTCAACATCACACATTGTCACATCATTGTAACACAGCATCATGTCAACATCACACAGTGTCACGTCATTGTAACACAGCGTCACGTCAACATCACACAGCATCACGTCAACATCACATAGCATCACGTCAACATCACACAGTGTCACGTCATTGTAACACAGCGTCATGTCAACATCACACAGTGTCACGTCACTGTAACACAGCGTCACATCAACATCACACAGATTCATGTCAACATCACACAGCATCACATCAGTGTAACACAGCATCATGTCAACATCACACAGCATCACGTCATTGTAACACAGCATCATGTCAACATCACACATAACACAGCGTCACGTCAACATCACACAGCATCACGTCAACATCACACAGCGTCATGTCAACATCACACAGTGTCACGTCATTGTAACACAGCATCATGTCAACATCACACAGTGTCACGTCATTGTAACACAGCGTCATGTCAACATCACATAGCATCAAGTCAACATCACACAGCATCTCATCATTGTAACACAGCATCATGTCAACATCACACAGTGTCACGTCATTGTAACACAGCGTCACATCAACATCACACATCATCAAGTCAACATCACACAGCATCACGTCATTGTAACACAGCATCATGTCAACATCACACAGTGTCACGTCATTGTAACACAGCGTCATGTCAACATCACACAGCCTCACGTCATTGTAACACAGCATCACGTCAACATCACACAGTGTCACGTCATTGTAACACAGCGTCATGTCAACATCACACAGCCTCACGTCATTGTAACACAGCATCATGTCAACATCACACAGTGTCACGTCATTGTAACACAGCGTCATGTCAACATCACACAGCCTCACGTCATTGTAACACAGCATCACGTCAACATCACACAGCATCACATCATCACACAGCGTCATGTCAACATCACACAGCCTCACGTCATTGTAACACAGCATCAAGTCAACATCACACAGCATCACGTCATTGTAACACAGCATCATGTCAACATCACACAGTGTCACATCATTGTAACACAGCGTCACGTCAACATCACACAGCATCACGTCAACATCACACAGCATCTTGTCAACATCACACAGCATCATGTCAACATCACACAGCATCTTGTCAACATCACACAGCATCATGTCAACATCACACAGCATCATGTCAACATCACACAGTGTCACATCAGTGTAACACAGCATCACGTCAACATCACACAGTGTCACGTCATTGTAACACAGCGTCATGTCAACATCACACAGCCTCACGTCAACATCACACAGCATCACATCAACATCACACAGCGTCATGTCAACATCACACAGTGTCACATCATTGTAACACAGCCTCACGTCAACATCACACAGCATCACGTCAACATCACACAGCGTCATGTCAACATCACACAGCATCACATCATTGTAACACAGCATCATGTCAACATCACACAGCGTCACGTCATTGTAACACAGCATCATGTCAACATCACACAGTGTCACGTCATTGTAACACAGCGTCATGTCAACATCACACAGCCTCACGTCATTGTAACACAGCATCACGTCAACATCACACAGCATCACATCATCACACAGCCTCATGTCAACATCACACAGTGTCACATCATTGTAACACAGCGTCACGTTAACATCACACAGCATCACGTCAACATCACACAGCATCTTGTCAACATCACACAGCATCATGTCAACATCACACAGCATCTTGTCAACATCACACAGCATCATGTCAACATCACACAGCATCATGTCAACATCACACAGTGTCACATCAGTGTAACACAGCGTCACGTCAACATCACACAGTGTCACGTCATTGTAACACAGTGTCACGTCAACATCACACAGCCTCACGTCAACATCAAACAGCATCATGTCAACATCACACAGTGTCACATCAGTGTAACACAGCGTCACGTCAACATCACACAGTGTCACGTCATTGTAACACAGCGTCATGTCAACATCACACAGCCTCACGTCAACATCACACAGCATCACATCAACATCACACAGCGTCATGTCAACATCACACAGTGTCACATCATTGTAACACAGCGTCACGTCAACATCACACAGCATCACGTCAACATCACACAGCATCTTGTCAACATCACACAGCATCATGTCAACATCACACAGCATCATGTCAACATCACACAGTGTCACATCAGTGTAACACAGCGTCACGTCAACATCACACAGTGTCACGTCACTGTAACACAGCGTCATATCAACATCACACAGCATCACGTCAACATCACACAGCATCATGTCATTGTAACACAGCATCATGTCAACATCACACATAACACAGCGTCACGTCAACATCACACAGTGTCACGTCAACATCACACAGTGTCACGTCATTGTAACACAGCGTCATGTCAACATCACACAGTGTCACGTCACTGTAACACAGCGTCACGTCAACATCACACAGATTGACGTCAACATCACACAGATTCATGTCAACATCACACAGCATCACATCAGTGTAACACAGCATCACGTCAACATCACACAGCATCACGTCAACATCACACAGTGTCACGTCATTGTAACACAGCGTCATGTCAACATCACACAGTGTCACGTCACTGTAACACAGCGTCACGTCAACATCACACAGATTGACGTCAACATCACACAGATTCATGTCAACATCACACAGCATCACGTCATTGTAACACAGCATCATGTCAACATCACACAGTGTCACGTCATTGTAACACAGCGTCATGTCAACATCACACAGCCTCACGTCATTGTAACACAGCATCACGTCAACATCACACAGCATCACGTCATTGTAACACAGCATCATGTCAACATCACACATAACACAGCGTCACGTCAACATCACACAGCATCACGTCAACATCACACACCGTCAGGTCAACATCGCACAGTGTCACGTCATTGTAACACAGCATCATGTCAACATCACACAGTGTCACGTCATTGTAACACAGCGTCACGTCAACATCACACAGCATCAAGTCAACATCACACAGCATCACATCATTGTAACACAGCATCATGTCAACATCACACAGTGTCACGTCATTGTAACACAGCGTCACGTCAACATCACACATCATCAAGTCAACATCACACAGCATCACGTCATTGTAACACAGCATCATGTCAACATCACACAGTGTCACGTCATTGTAACACAGCGTCATGTCAACATCACACAGCCTCACGTCATTGTAACACAGCATCACGTCAACATCACACAGCATCACATCATCACACAGCGTCATGTCAACATCACACAGTGTCACATCATTGTAACACAGCGTCACGTCAACATCACACAGCATCACGTCAACATCACACAGCATCTTGTCAACATCACACAGCATCATGTCAACATCACACAGCATCAAGTCAACATCACACAGCATCACATCATTGTAACACAGCATCATGTCAACATCACACAGTGTCACGTCATTGTAACACAGCGTCACATCAACATCACACATCATCAAGTCAACATCACACAGCATCACGTCATTGTAACACAGCATCATGTCAACATCACACAGTGTCACGTCATTGTAACACAGCGTCATGTCAACATCACACAGCCTCACGTCATTGTAACACAGCATCACGTCAACATCACACAGCATCACATCATCACACAGCGTCATGTCAACATCACACAGTGTCACATCATTGTAACACAGCGTCACGTCAACATCACACAGCATCACGTCAACATCACACAGCATCTTGTCAACATCACACAGCATCATGTCATCCTCACACAGCATCATGTCAACATCACACAGTGTCACATCAGTGTAACACAGCGTCACGTCAACATCACACAGTGTCACGTCAACATCACACAGCCTCACGTCAACATCACACAGCATCATGTCAACATCACACAGTGTCACGTCATTGTAACACAGTGTCATGTCAACATCACACAGCCTCACGTCATTGTAACACAACATCACGTCAACATCACACAGCATCACATCAACATCACACAGCATCATGTCAACATCACACAGTGTCACATCATTGTAACACAGCCTCACGTCAACATCACACAGCATCACGTCAACATCACACAGCATCATGTCAACATCACACAGCATCATGTCAACATCACACAGTGTCACATCAGTGTAACACAGCGTCACGTCAACATCACACAGTGTCACGTCATTGTAACACAGCGTCATGTCAACATCACACAGCCTCACGTCAACATCACACAGCATCATGTCAACATCACACAGTGTCACATCAGTGTAACACAGCGTCACGTCAACATCACACAGTGTCACGTCATTGTAACACGTCATGTCAACATCACACAGCCTCATGTCAACATCACACAGCATCACATCAACATCACACAGCGTCATGTCAACATCACACAGTGTCACATCATTGTAACACAGCATCACATCAACATCACACAGCATCTTGTCAACATCACACAGCATCATGTCAACATCACACAGCATCATGTCAACATCACACAGTGTCACATCAGTGTAACACAGCGTCACGTCAACATCACACAGTGTCACGTCATTGTAACACAGCGTCACGTCAACATCACACAGCATCATGTCAACATCACACAGCATCATGTCAACATCACACAGTGTCACGTCAGTGTAACACAGCGTCACGTCAACATCACACAGTGTCACGTCATTGTAACACAGCGTCACGTCAACATCACACAGCATCACGTCAACATCACACAGCATCATGTCAACATCACACAGCATCATGTCAACATCACACAGTGTCACGTCAGTGTAACACAGCGTCATGTCAACATCACACAGCATCACGCCAACATCACACAGTGTCACGTCATTGTAACACAGCATCATGTCAACATCACACAGCATCATGTCAACATCACACAGTGTCACGTCAGTGTAACACAGCATCACACGTCAACATCACACAGCATCATGTCAACATCACGCAGCATCATGTCAACATCACACAGTGTCATGTCAACATCACACAGTGTCATGTCAACATCAACACAGCATCAAGTCAACAACACACAGCATCACGTCATTGTAACACAGCATCATGTCAACATCACACAGTGTCACGTCATTGTAACACACCGTCACGTCAACATCACACAGCCTCACGTCATTGTAACACAGCGTCACGTCAACATCACACAGTGTCACGTCATTGTAACACAGCATCAAGTCAACATCACACAGCGTCATGTCAACATCACACAGTGTCACGTCATTGTAACACAGCATCAAGTCAACATCACACAGCGTCATGTCAACATCACACAGTGTCACGTCATTGTAACACAGCATCATGTCAACATCACACAGTGTCACGTCATTGTAACACAGCGTCACGTCAACAACACACAGCATCACGTCATTGTAACACAGCATCATGTCAACATCACACAGTGTCACGTCATTGTAACACAGCGTCACGTCAACATCACACAGTGTCACGTCATTGTAACACAGCATCAAGTCAACATCACACAGCGTCATGTCAACATCACACAGTGTCACGTCATTGTAACACAGCGTCACGTCAACATCACACAGCATCAAGTCAAAATCACACAGCATCACATCATTGTAACACAGCATCATGTCAACATCACACAGTGTCACGTCATTGTAACACAGCATCATGTCAACATCACACAGCCTCACGTCATTGTAACACAGCATCATGTCAACATCACACAGCATCACATCAACATCACACAGCGTCATGTCAACATCACACAGTGTCACGTCATTGTAACACAGCGTCACGTCAACATCACACAGCATCACGTCAACATCACACAGCATCTTGTCAACATCACACAGCATCATGTCAACATCACACAGCATCATGTCAACATCACACAGTGTCACGTCAACATCACACAGCATCACGTCAACATCACACAGTGTCACGTCATTGTAACACAGCGTCACGTCAACATCACACAGCATCACGTCAACATCACACAGCGTCACGTCAACATCACACAGCGTCACGTCAGTGTAACACAGCATCAAGTCAACATCACACAGCCTCATGTCAACATCACACAGCGTCACGTCAACATCACACAGCGTCACGTCAACATCACACAGCGTCACGTCAACATCACACAGCGTCACGTCAGTGTAACACAGCATCAAGTCAACATCACACAGCCTCACGTCAACATCACACAGCGTCACGTCAACATCACACAGCGTCACGTCAACATCACACAGCGTCACGTCAGTGTAACACAGTGTCACGTCAACATCACACAGCATCAAGTCAACATCACACAGCCTCACGTCAACATCACACAGCGTCATGTCAACATCACACAGCAGCAAGTCAACATCACACAGCGTCACGTCAACATCACACAGCGTCACATCAGTGTAACACAGCATCAAGTCAACATCACACAGCATCAAGTCAACATCACACAGCGTCACGTCAACATCACACAGTGTCATGTCAACATCACACAGCGTCACGTCAACATCACACAGCGTCACGTCAGTGTAACACAGCGTCACTTCAACATCACACAGCATCAAGTCAACATCACACAGCATCAAGTCAACATCACACAGCCTCACGTCAACATCACACAGCGTCACGTCAACATCACACAGTGTCATGTCAACATCACACAGTGTCACGTCAACATCACACAGCGTCACGTCAACATCACACAGCGTCACGTCAGTGTAACACAGCGTCACTTCAACATCACACAGCATCAAGTCAACATCACACAGCTGTTGTATGGCTGGGGGGCCTGGCTGCCTTTTGTTTCTGTCTTTTGTTTTTCCTTCCAGGTGGCTTGCATTTGGGACTGAGTGGCTGTGTAGCTGAGTTTATCAGGACCTCACCCTGATCACCTGCGGCTCGTCAGGACTCACAGCTGTGGTGCATCTACATGGATTGGAACATGGTGGCATTTAAGACTGGAGTACACAGTGTGTATTTGCCAGAGACTCGACCTTGTGACCAGACGGGTGAGATCGTCGTCTCGAGAGCCATCTCATCATCAGTGGATGCAGAGAACGTCCAGGTTTGATGCACGGTCTGTGAAAGAGGAGGGGGTGAGGTCTCACGCTCGTCAGCACACTTCCTGAGGTACGTTAGATTTTGTGACTAACATTTATACAGTCAGTAAATGTGGTGTCCCTCACACCTTATTATATTGAGCTGTATGTTGGTCATTTAAATCAGCTTCCTCTGCAGTGGAGTTTTGTGAACTGGATGTTCCATGCCTGCAGGGTGGGAAGCTGATTAGTAATTAAGCCAGGAAGTGTTTGCTGTTTGTGCACCTTTGAGCGTTCTCTCTGTGTGTTGAGTGTGGACTCACATAATGATTCCTTCTTTCACAGACTCGGTTTGTCGCGGCCACCTGGGGGGTGTCGGCGGGGTCCTTGGGTCCAAACCAGTTCTGGCTCCGGACCGTTAGCGCTGCTGGGAGCGCACCGCAATCCACCACGCCAGACCGCGCACTTTTATATTTTTCACAGCACTGTTATGTTCATTAAACTCTGTTATCCTTTGTACCGTGCTCTGCTTATTTTATACTGGGACCTTCAAACGCTGGTCGGTTCTCCGGGCTGTGTCCGACACATAACAACAGCATCAAGTCAACATCACACAGCCTCACGTCACTGTAACACAGCGTCACATCATTGTAACACAGCATCACGTCATTGTAACACAGCATCACGTCATTGTAACACAGCATCACGTCAACATCACACAGCTTCACGTCAGTGTAACACAGCGTCACGTCAGCATCACACAGCATCACGTCAACATCACACAGCTTCACGTCAGTGTAACACAGCGTCACATCAACATCACACAGCATCACGTCAACATCACACAGCTTAACGTCAGTGTAACACAGCGTCATGTCAACATCACACAGCTTCACGTCAACATCACACAGCGTCACGTCAGTGTAACACAGCATCACGTCAACATCACACAGCATCACGTCAACGTCACACAGCGTCACGTCAACGTCACACAGCGTCACGTCAGTGTAACACAGCGTCACGTCAACATCACACAGCATCACGTCAACGTCACACAGCGTCACGTCAACATCACACAGCATCACGTCAACATCACACAGCATCACGTCAACGTCACACAGCATCACGTCAACATCACACAGCATCACGTCAACATCACACAGCGTCACGTCAGTGTAACACAGCATCACGTCAACATCACACAGCATCACGTCAACGTCACACAGCGTCACGTCAACGTCACACAGCGTCACGTCAGTGTAACACAGCGTCACGTCAACATCACACAGCATCACATCAACGTCACACAGCGTCACGTCAACATCACACAGCATCACGTCAACATTACGCAGCATCACGTCAACGTCACACAGCGTCACGTCAGTGTAACACAGCGTCACGTCAGTGTAACACAGCGTCACGTCAGTGTAACACAGCGTCACGTCAACATCACACAGCATCACGTCAACGTCACACAGCGTCACGTCAACATCACACAGCATCACGTCAACATCACACAGCATCACGTCAACGTCACACAGCGTCACGTCAGTGTAACACAGCGTCACGTCAGTGTAACACAGCGTCACGTCAGTGTAACACAGCGCCACGTCAACATCACACAGCATCACGTCAACGTCACACAGCGTCACGTCAACATCACACAGCATCACGTCAACGTCACACAGCGTCACGTCAACATCACACAGCATCACGTCAACGTCACACAGCGTCACGTCAGTGTAACACAGCTTCACGTCAACATCACACAGCATCACGTCAACGTCACACAGCGTCACGTCAGTGTAACACAGCGTCACGTCAGTGTAACACAGCGTCACGTCAGTGTAACACAGCGCCACGTCAACATCACACAGCATCACGTCAACGTCACACAGCGTCACGTCAACATCACACAGCATCACGTCAACGTCACACAGCGTCACGTCAACATCACACAGCATCACGTCAACGTCACACAGCGTCACGTCAGTGTAACACAGCTTCACGTCAACATCACACAGCGTCAGTGGAACACAGCATGTGTACATGAAAGTTCTGTTTCTGTGTGACATTAACTCTGACTGAGTCATCAGTTCACAAACAGAAACACTGAATAACCTTTATAAAAAAGTATGAAGCTTAAGATTTGGCTCCTCCCCCTCGGGTTGTTACATCACTGACAGCTGACTGTGTGTCGATGTGTGAGTGAACACATGAATTCAGACTTACCTTTGAGTACGGGCAGTAATGACTCGACATGTTCAGAGTTCCTGTTCCACCGCTGACTGTGCCGAAACTCAAGTGTGCTGTCGAGTCCACTCCCACGACACTCCCTCCCCAGGTATGAGGCCGTGACAACCCAGTGGCCCTCCCACAGCAAACAGAAATGCCACACCAGAAATTAGGCTGCACCCCTTTACAGATCTGTGTTAATATTTGAGATTCGAGTCAGCCACCTGCTGGACCGGGAAATATACAGTACCCTTCATCTGTCAATATTTCACAGCAACATCAAATCTGTGCTGATATTTGAGCTTTGATCTGTCCACCTGCTGGTGCTCACATGTGTGCTAAGATCAAGAGAGTGACGTCAGTTCAGAACACGGTGCCATTTTGGTTCCAAATGTGCTGAATTACTGAATCAACCTTTAATGTTTTCAACGTTTTTTAAAATCATTTAACTACAATACAGCAACACATCCAGGTACAGGTGCTATCAAAATAAATATAAAAATAGTTAAAATATCAAATTTACATAAATTGACCATTTCTGATGATTTATTTTGTATATATTGGTCCAGCAAGACATCGGCATCAATTTGATCAGCTGGCGCTTAGCCTAGGTTCATGTGTTATACATCATACTGACAAAGCGAGGAACCTTTGGGTAGTTTTTGATCCTACGTTGTCCTTTGACCTCCACATTAGGGACATTATGAGGACTGCTTTCTTTCATCTAAGAAATATAGCAAAGATTCGTCCCATCCTGTCTATGGCTGATGCTGAGACTCTGATTCATGCGTTTGTCTCTTCTAGATTGGACTATTGTAATGCTTTGTTTTCTGGTTTACAACAGTCCAGCATCAGGGGTCTTCAACTGGTTCAAAATGTTGCTGCCAGACTTCTGACACAAAGCAGAAGGTTTGATCATATTACGCCGGTTCTGGCATCACTTCACTGGCTTCTGGTCTCTTTGAGATTGGATTTTAAAGTGTTACTATTGGCCTATAAAATTGTGCGGCAAGGGCTCTGCGTTCATAAAGTGCAGGACTATCCCGAGGGTGAAGAAAAGGTCAGCGGGTTACAGAGCTTTTTATCACCGCGCCCCAGCTCTGTGGAATGATCTGCCTGCGCTGATACGACAGTCGGACTCTGTGGAATCCAGCTCTCCACAATTTCTCTGATACTTACTGGACTGGTAAGCATTGAAAGTGTTGGGGAAAGTGTAGTGACACGGACCCACAACAGGGGGCGCAAATGAACGGTCAATAGATGAGCCAAAAGGTAACAATTTAATGTTGTGAATGTGCACAACGAATATACAGACAATCTCAGAATCTGATAGCAGTCAATACACAAAGGTGACGTGTGGGCAGGCTCGAGGATAGAAGACGTCTGTCCTGAGAAGAGCCAGAACCACACGATTTCCACCGCCACAGAACCCGGTGAATACTGGAGCCGCCAAGTCCCGAATTCCCAGGTGATCACCGTCCCCGACTGTCGGATCTGGTACTGCTGGTGAGGAGCACAAACAGTGAGATGTGGGTGTGTGCACACCCAGTAACAAAAACAGTCAGAAGGTGGAAAGTCACCTCCACCTCTAGTCACACACTCGTGCAGCTCCTGTTAACCACTTATCTGGTTGGGGTGTGAAGCGAAGCCGTCGCTGATCACACCAAAACGCCAATCCCACAGATAAGGCAACACCCACAGGAAAACGGCTGCAAAGAAGTTCAGACTATAAAGTCAGTGTTAAGTTCAGATACAGCAGAGAATATTACCTTCACAGGTAGATGATATCTCGGCAATGAGGTGGAGATGACATCCGGTTTTTATGCAGTAGTACGATGAAGTGTAGATGGGTGACAGCTGTCATGAGATAATGAGTGACAGCTGTCACCCCCAGCTGTGTCCGTGGCGGCAGCGCCCTCTCGTGCCTGAAGCCCGCACTTCAGGCAGGGCGCCCTCTGGTGGTGGGCCAGCAGTACCTCCTCTTCTGGCGGCCCACACAACAGAAAGCCAAGATAGACATGTCCAAACTTGTCCTCTGACATGCCGAAACGGAGGTGTTTCTTTGTCTCACTTCCAAAGCGAATCGGTCTTTATGCGCGAAGCCTCCGCGCGGCTTTCCATGACAAAATCTCTTGTTAAAAGTGAAATCTGCCAGAAAATGGCTGATGTCCAGCTCTTGTGATAACCAGAGAAAGAGCACACGACCGTCTCGTATCCACAGAGCCATCCGTTTAGAAATGGTCCAGTGGTTTGTGCCGCGTCGTCGCAGCTCGGAGCGCAGCGTGCCGAGCATCCTTAAAGGGGTCCTTAAAGCTGTAGTTAAAGTCCTTATTCTCTGTGAAGCCCATAAAATTTTCACCGAAAGCCAGATAAATTTTTCTAATGGTTTCCAGGTGCCAGTCTCTAACAGCTTCTGAAAAAATTCTGATGGAAAAAAAGCCCTTTTCATTCCGCCATTTCCAGACAATGAAAATCCAACGAGGGGGTGGGACCACTCCTTCCCAAGGCGTGCTCACAGGCGAATGACGCAACCAACAGGCGTGGAAAAACTCACGCATGCGCATGAGGGTTCAAGCATGTCTGACGTAAAAACATATGAATGAAATCCATATAGTTTTTGAAAAAAATAAGAAGGGCCGTTACTTTATTGACAGACCTCGTACAAAGAAAAGGAAAAGCTGCAGATGTCACCAAATTTACTTCAAATTTAACTGAATTTTAGTGATTTTGTGTCATTAAAATAAGTCATAAAATGAGCAATAAAATTCACTAATTCACATTTGCACGTTTCCTGAGTGAGTGCTGTCATATAACCAGCAGGACTCCACTGAGGTGTGAATTTAGTGACACCACACCTGAACGTACTGAATATTTTTCTGCTGTCTTGTTTTTGCACTTTGTAGACGCTCCCTAAGCTTCTGTTTCTGCTCGTTCAGATCAGTGTTATTTTTCCGGCTCAGAGGACAATTCATACGGATAAAATAAGGTTGTAGCTCGTTGTCTACCTTCCTGAGGTTAGAAACTAGTGTTCACTTCAGATTATTGAGGTGTTTACTGGAGGGGGGGTTTCTGTCCTCTGTGAGATTGACAGGTGGACCATCCCAGTCAAACTCCTCACCTGACAATGTCCACAGAGCGGGACACACCCAGCAGGGCCGAGCGCATCACACCAGAAGTGAGAGCTGCTTGGATCACCTCCCCACCTCACCGGCTGTCGTGACCCCCGCGCCAAAAGTAAATAAATACATAAATAATAATCTTTTGCAGTGATTGGGTTTGCAATCAAGATTTCCTGCAGTAATTGATCCATAAACTGAAACCCAGAAACTACTTAAAAACTGAAATAATATATGTATATATATTATGAATGATATTCATATTTTGTTGGGAGATCTTTTTTTCAGTATTCACGTCTTGCAATTAATGGTTTGTGGATAATTCACGATTATCAGGTTTGACAAAGCAGGCTGGGCACAAATGCAAGCTGCAGGAACACAGAGTTAAAATGTTTACTGGAATCATTTGCTGGTGTCGGTACACAGAGAGGCAGTCCAAGAAGAGCAACAATACAAAAAACATCAGGCTTAGGTGTGGTCGAGGTACACAGGCAGGTAGTCCAAAACACGATGAGGCAACAAGAGCAAGACAAAAAAAGAAAACACGAACTGCGCTGGAAGGAAGGCACAAGACACATCAATCTGGTGAGGGACCATAGCAAACTGTGAGGTTTAAATAGCACCCAGGTGATGAGCTACAAATCAAGAACAGGTGTGAGGAGAAACTTCCAGAAACAGGGTGTGGCCAGACAGAGAGTAACGCCTACCACCAAGAACCAAGAGAGAGAGGCAAGAAAGTGCAGGACAGAGAAAATCCAAGCAGAAAGACAGAGCAAGAGAACAGACAGATAACATATGCAAACAAAATAAGAATAAAACAGACATACACAGTACGAATCCTAACAATGATTGATGTTTTGGGGGTTAACAACCTTTTTGGAATCTTTATGATCAGATAATGATGTGGTATATTTTTCAATATGATTGGAGCATGTTTTCATTTTGACCCCAACCTGTCTACAGCTGCTGCTATGAATGGCCACCATACATAAATATTTACTAGGGATATATATTTGCACCTATATTATGGGTGGTAAGTTAAGTCTTTCCTCCCCACAGTTACACTCATCACAACACCAGTAATCTGAGGTGTAAAAACTGAAATGGAGCACAAACGGTGCCCTGTGGAGCACCAGTACTCATGATACATAGTGCTGCTGTCTCATATAGTCAATCAATCAATCAACATTTATTTATAAAGCGCTTTACAGCACCGACTGGTGTCCAAAGTGCTTAACATTAAAAACACAAATTCACAAAAATAAAACACATATAGAATAAAATTTAAAACAACATATATATATATATATATATATATATATATATATATATATATATATAGTGTCAGCAGCTGGACAGATACATTAAGCCTCTGGCTCTGAACATAAACTGCTGTGTTGCTATACAAGTTGAAAAAAAAATTCATTATTATTAATTTGAGTGGATCCTTGTCATTTGATTGGTGCTTTGTATGTCACATGACTTGGATTATTTCATCCCATTTGTGTTGCATTGCATTTAGAGTGCAGTTTGGTTCCAAATTTGGTTCCATACGTTTGCTACCATTGCACTCTGCACACGCACACACACACACACACACGCACACACACACACACACACGCGCACACACACACACGCACACACACACACACAGACACACACACACACACACACACACACACACACACACCACACACACACACACACACACACACACACACACACACACACACACACACACACACACACACAAAAGAAATCCACTGTGCTGTCTGGAGTCTGTTAGCAGGAAGAAAGAATGAAAAGCTGGACTCATTTCAGATGTGATTTTTTTTCACTGCACTGAGGACGTACACAGTCTTTTTTTATAGTACACATGCGCACAAGCACCAACTTAGTTGCATGTGTGTGTGCGCACACGCAAAGAGGCAACGACTCTGACAAGACATGATTTGATTGAGCTAACTGACGTTGCTAATTCTTGTAACACACACACACAAAATCCACAGCGCTGTAAGGCGTCTGGATGCATGAAGAGCTGTTCAGATGCAAAGCTGATGTGATTTTTGGTTGGACTGAGGAACTACACAAAGTCTTTTTTTATGGAAGTCTGAAGTCGGTGCACAGCATCATTGGACTCCATGTTACAATTTGGACTTTAGCAGCAGTGGAACACCAAAATGTAAGTCAACTCATAAACATTCATTATTTGTACACTATCTTCGTCATCAGTGCAGGGAAAATAAAGATAAGTACTTGGAGGATTTGGGTGTTCTGAGTGCTTTAATTGCCTTGGTCGTGGCCACGTCTCTGCCAGTTTACTTCCATGTTGGGTCTGTTGCTGGTGTGAAACTCCGCAGCTGTCGGCGTGTTTTCCAGGTTTAAGTAATTATTTGTTTGAATTTGGTTATATTTCTGTTGTTGGGACCTTAGTGTGGACTTCAACTGTTCAGAGGGTTTGGATAATATCACTGGGAGCCAGATAAATCCAAATCAGCAGCAGCAGGACTGACATCTCATCCGTACCAACATGAAGCTGGACGATGGAAAAATGATCCCACACAATGGCCAGATGTTCAATGAATATCC
This sequence comes from Thalassophryne amazonica, assembly GCF_902500255.1. Taxonomy (NCBI): domain Eukaryota; kingdom Metazoa; phylum Chordata; class Actinopteri; order Batrachoidiformes; family Batrachoididae; genus Thalassophryne; species Thalassophryne amazonica. The sequence continues at coordinate 74,563,010 of NC_047119.1, read as the reverse complement.
TGATATTTATGCCTACTGCATTCGCCCTATTGACATTTCAAATCCCGCAAAACCTCTGAGAGGTCGCCGCGCTGCAAGATCTCAGTAACATTGAGAACTGCACTGAGACGCTCTGATCACGCTGCACTTTAACCGCTGCACACGGACAACACCATTACAGTTTTTATTGATTGCTTTGACCCGTTTGAAGAAACTGGTAGCCTCTCAGTCCTCATCATCACTCTCTCAGCAGAGCAAAAAACACCTCTTGCAAATGAGTTAACCCATTGTCACTGGTTTGACACACTTCCCCCACCCTTTTGCAAATCAGTTAATGCAGATGTCATTCAAGCAGTCCAAACTCCATTGCTTTAGCTGTGGTAACCAAACAGAAACCATATGTTCCCATCTCTTAGAAACATCTTGACCAGTATCAAATCACTGGAGCACCTGTTTGACACTGCTTCACACAACTTTTCAATTTGCAATCAGTCTGCAGGTTCAAAAGGTGCCACGTTGTGTGTTGTAATTTGCAAGCATGGATGGTCTAAGGCACATGAGAGTGAGAGGTAGAGGGCTCGGGGGAAGAGGAGTCCAAGGAAGAGGAGTCCGTGTGCGAGGTGGGGGTGTAGCTGGAAGGGCTCAAGTCACAGATGAAATTCGGGCAACTGTGATTGATCATGTGGTAAATCATGGTCTTTCACTTAGAGAGGCTGGACAAAGAGTCCAACCTGTTCTCAATAGAAACACGGTTGCATCCATTGTCAGAGTTTTTCAACTGGAGAACAGGTAATGTTGCTCATACAGTATATACAGATATATCTGTAGTGATATACAGTATGTCATGTAATTTTATTCCACATGTCATGTATTCTTTATAGAATCGAAAGGCTACCGGTCGGTGGTGGCAGACGCAGACTTTTGAATGCTGAGCAGGAGGCAGCCATTGTGAACATGGTTCTGGCAAATAATGCCATTAGGCTGCGTGAAATCAGGGCAGCAGTGATTGCAGATCAGGGGGTATTTCGAAATGTAAATACTGTGAGTGAGACAACAATTACCCGTGTCCTCAGTAGGAACAACATGGCTATGAAACAGCTCTACAGAGTTCCCTTCCAGAGGAACTCTGATTTTGTGAAGGAGGCCAGATGCCAATATGTGGAGGTAAGGACACATTACAGTACTATACTGTTGTGCCTTGGCATATCATGCAGTTACTGTCAACTGGAGTTACCTTTACTGTATGTAATTGTAATTTTGCTTTTTCTTTTCTTCAGCGTATCATGGAGCTTGAAGCTGAGGGGGCACATCATATTTTCATCTATGTCGATGAAGCCGGCTTCAACCTCTGTAAAGTGAGGCACCGTGGGAGGAACCTCATTGGGCATAGGGCCACTATTACAGTTCCAGGGCAGAGGGGCGCCAACATTACTATGTGTGCTGCTATTTCTAATGATGGCGTCCTCAGCCATATTCCAGCTGTTGGCCCCTACAATAGTGAGCGCCTCATTGCATTCTTGGACACCCTGCATGACAGGCTCATCCCACCTCAGGAAAGAGGGCTGTTGAGGCCTGGCATGCCACTGTTTGTAATCATCTGGGACAATGTGGCATTCCACCACTCTCATGTGGTGAATGAGTGGTTTGTGGGGCACCTGAAGATGATGATGCAATTCCTTCCTCCATACGCTCCATTTTTAAATCCTATAGAGGAATTCTTCAGTGCATAGAGATGGAAGGTATACGACCACCGCCCCTATGACCAGATGCCCTTGCTCCATGCAATGACCGCTGCTGCCCAAGACATAGATGCAGATGCATGCCAAGGATGGATAAGGCATGCTAGAAGATTCTTCCCTAGGTGCATCGCAAGGGAAAATATTGAGTGTGATGTAGATGAGGCCATGTGGCCTATTCATCAAGAGAGAATAGACTAGTAGAGATTTTTTTTCTTTATTGTACAGAATTATTATTTTTATTTTCCTAATGTCTTACACAGTGATGGATTTTATTTTTTCTTTCATACTCTATATGTGGTTTCTGTTGGAATATTTCATTTGTTAGCCACAATCTTAAAAAAAAAAAAAAAAATCAAGAATGAATACTGCAATCAATAAAATTTTCATCACAGCATATCTGATTCTGGATCTATTTTTTTGCAAGAAGGCAAATTTGACTACAAATGGCACTGACATGTAAGCTGCTCAGTCATTACTGTAGCTCTTAGGTACAATGACCAGTAATGCAGCACTGATTCACATTGAGTGCTGCATTTTGTATTTTGATGCCCCTTGTCTAATGACTGATTGGAAGCGCTTATGCACTTGTGTGCAAGTTGTGTTGTTTGAGGACAAAATTTGCTTTTGGTCCATATTTTAAATGTTTTAGCAGAGTTGGAGCCTTTTGGGCCACTGTGGATGTGGATTTTGAGTCGACTACTGCGTCAAAGCAATCAATAAAAACTGTAACATCGCAACATAAAACTATTTTTATATTGTGCCTAAAACTCTCATGAATATATTCTCTGGGTTTATAGACGTTTTTATTGTGTTTGTTTCATGTAAACATGTGAGAATCACAGTCTGTCTCTCCGTTATTTTCAGTGGGAGCTGCTGTGAGCTACAATCGCTTCCTGATCATGTCGTTCTGGGAGAAAGTGAAGTTTGCTCTTTAACGTCTTGATTATTGTTCTTTGCAGCACTGTTTGTCCTCTTTGTTCCAGACTAATATATATATATAATACGTCTGAAATTCGCTTTGCGTTTATTAAATTCCACGCAGATTAAACGTAATAGACACGGATTATTTGTTTTAGCAAGTTTTCAGGGTATCATGCAGCAGTCTCTTATTAACGTGATGAAAAGCTTCAAAAAATACATTTTTGTAGCATAATATGCATTTACAACTGTCATCATGTGGATTCTCTATATGTTGCTTGACTGCATTAAGAGTTTTCTGCCTACTGGTGTGACCCCGCCCGGTGCAGCACTCACAGACATAAGTTCACTTACACATTGACTAAAAATGTATATTTGTCTCTTGATCTCTCGATCAAATCTTTGACCCACTGACCCTCAAAAACTGAAATTAGATCTTCTGTGATTTTTAAATAACTGCATGGAAATGAAGTTGACTTTCTCCGTGGAAACACACAGTGTTTATAAAACAAGTTTGAAGGTTTTGAAATTTTATTCCTCCATCATTCAGGTGATCAGTTTCTTGGGGTTCCCCAGCTGTCTGAATCTGCTTCTTCCAGTCAACTTTGGGGTCCCGAAGCATTTTCCCCATTTGGCACACAGGTACATTTTTTTAGTATAATGTCCATCTGTTACATACTGATATCTTCAGAAAAATCACAGCTTTCTAAATGTGAGACAAATACATGTCCACATGTTTGACTGGTCATGTATTTGTCTCAAACACTGTGTAAAACACTCTCTGTGACACTTAGTGTGACTCTAAATCTGAAAACATGTTCTTGACATTGCTGACATCGTTAAATAGGTGGCCGGCGCAATTTTGTAGACAGCAAGGCTCCGATTAATTGATAGCTGGCTTTCATTTTGGGGCCACCATGGCTTGCTAATGCCAGACGGCCTTCACCCTACTGGGGAAGGCGCCGCCATCTTGTCTGCAAACATAGATGGAGTGCTAACATTAGGACTTTACAGCAGCCCATGGAGCAGGTGATTAGAGACCCTGCAAGACTTATGACAAATGTGGGTGTGGAATCCATTAACTTCATGGGGAAATTAGTGCAGAAAATCCACTATGGTGATAGTGCAGTTTATGTGGCAGAGAGGGAAATTCATCCAGTTGAGACTGTGGCCTATTTCTGCAAACATGCCCATAGAAATCATAGCGGGATATGCTTTGCAAACCTAATACCCATTACTACATTGGATGATGTTAAAATTGAGGATGGCTCACTGGCTGTTGCAGCAATATCAAATATTTTGTGTCTGCTACCTACAGCTGGCATGGAATTTCTTAAACCTAAACTGACTTCTAGGCATCTTATATATGCAACTCTGGAACCACCGCTAAATCCAAACAGTCCAACTGTCAACCCCACTGAGGTCCTTAGTCTGGGTCTCATTAACATAAGATCACTATCCTCAAAATCTCTGTTGATTAATGATCTAATTATAGATATGATTGGTTTATGTGAAACCTGGCTTAAACCTATTGCTGTCCTCCCCTTAAATGAGGCCTGCCCACCAGCGTACACATTTAGTCACGTCCCTCATGATACAACCCCAATTCCAATGAAGTTGGGACGTTGTATAAAATGTAAATAAAAACAGAATACGATTTTCAAATCCTCTTCAAACTATATTCAATTGAGTACACCACAAAGACAAGAGCTTTAATGTTCAAACTGATAAACTTTATTGTTTTTGTGCAAATATTTGCTCATTTTGAAATGGATGCCTGCAACACGTTTCAAAAAAGCTGGGACAGTCATATGTTTACCAGACTTACCAGACAACTAGTCCATCTTCTCAGCTTCTGGAGATTCAGAGGGCAATGGAATGGATAGAGCATAATAAGCCTGAGTACAGTGTCATATGCTCGGACTCTGCTGCTGCCCTGGTGGCTCCAGCAGAAGGAACTTCTCGGACCGCCCTGATTTGATATTGGAGATCTTGTGTAGTCTTTTAAGGACTGAGAACTCAGGGTGCCGTGTGTGTTTTGTGTGGATGCCAGGTCACTTGGGGGTTGAGGGTAATGAAGTTGCTGACACATTAGCTAAAGAGTCCTTGTCAAAAATACATATAGATCTGAGCGTACAAATGGGTAAGAGAGAGTGTTTTAGGATCTGCAATGAAAGACTTGAGGATCAGCGGCAGCGTGAGTAGGACCAAGAGCAGAAAGGCCGTCACTGTTTTTCCTTGCATCCAACAGTAAAGTGTAAAAAGTGGAAAAGTGCACTTGGGCGAAAAGACAAAGTGATTTTAACTAGGCTGAAACTGGGACATTGTGGTTTAGTGAGTAGTTTAAAACTAAGAGGACAACATGCGACTGGCTTGTGTGACTGTGGGTCATGTGCTTTTTTCCTGCAGATTGTACTCTTGCAGTAGACATCAGTTGTTTGTGAATCTGTCTGATCTGGGCCTGTCTGTGTTTTCCCTATGAACAGTCCTGGGGTCAGGGGAAAAGTTGGTTTTTATACAGAGGTTGCTGTTGTTTATTTGGCTGCTCCTGGTTTTGTTTGGGGTCACCACAGCGGATACAGCCAGATCCGCATTGGTAATTGGCACAAGTTTTACGCCAGATGCCCTTCCTGACGCAACTCCAGTGTTACCTGGAGAAACACAAACAGCCACTGGTGTTCCAAAGAGGTCTCCCATCCAAGTACTAACCAGATCCTGCTCTGCTTAGCTTCTGAGATCTGACGGGGGTCAGACTGACACAGAGCAGAGAGGGCTGTGTTGAAATTCCTTCATTCTTCTGGGTTGTATGAGAAGGTTTAATTAGTGTTTGGCTATGACCTGTAGAGGGCAACATTACGCCGGACGGTGTACAGCCTGCCGGAATTTCGGAACAAGTTTTTTTTTTTATGTTTTTTGTTACTTTTCGTAAGCACACTGTGAAGTGCTCTCTCTGGTAAAGTTGAATATTTGGACTAAAAACAGTTTCAACGTTATCCTGTGTGAAATGTTTGTGTGTTGAAATGAGGATGAAGGGTCTGAAGACGTTTGGGGATGTATGACCAAAGTGATTTCTATATTTTTGTATATTTATGTCGCCTGTGAGGGAGGCCAGTTTTAGTCGTGTGCACGTTAGCTTCCCGGTTTCAGTTATTAATGAGTCGGTGGAAAGACGGCATTTAATTGTAAATGTAGTCGAGTTATTTTATACAACATATGCTGATTTTGTTTGTTTTAAAAAATGTTTTTTGTTACTTGAAAGAAGTGGAGTTATCAGCATCCCCATCTCAGCGACACTGTGAAATTAAACGTACGGTCAAAGCCACGATTAAGTGCCACCGTGCGTCTGGCTCGTCCCTCTGCGTTACACCGCACAACAAAACCAAAACACAACATAGTCTTTGGGCGCAGAGAGGCGTCAACGGCAGTGCAGGGCTGGGTTACATCCTTGGTGCCGTGACCCATCGTGGCACTTTACGACTGAGGAGGTCGTGGAGCTGTCAGCACTCGGCAGTGACCCCTGTGCCACCGCCATGTTGGACTGAGTTACTGGTGTGAAGATACTTTACCAGGATCTTCATCCTCTCCAACATCCTTTGGATGTTGTGTACATTTTGTGCCGTGTTGTTCATTTGTGGTCTTTTGATGATGATCTAAAAAAAGTCATTTAAAACTACGTGTGTGTGGTCAATGAGTGTATTTTGTGTTTAAGCGAGTGTTGCTGCTTGACCTCACTGTGCTGGACAGTTTGTAAGGACGTTTTGAGTCAAATTTAAGTTTCGTGACAGGTTGTTTTTTATGAAGTCATAATTGTGCCACAGATTGTATTTTGGTGACAATATTCAAACATAGACAAATGATGACAAATGACAGATGAGATTACCTTCAGATTCAGATTCAGACAACTTTATTGATCCCTAAAAGGGCAATTCATTTCACACCCAGTTACCTCAGACAAATATACAGCAATTAATCCACAATTATTACTAGATGAACGTATTAATGACCCACATCAGAATTAAAACAACAGCACATATACATTTGATTGTTTATGTACACTAAACTTTGAAACAGTCTGTCATCTGAACTGAGGCAATGTGAGTGGGGGGGTGCAGCAGCATGCGCTGGGCAGCCAAGCTTGGGGGGGGGACAGAAACACAAAGGAGGGGTAGGGGTGGAGGCATGCGTCATCTGTACAGCTGAGTTTATATCAGTCTCTGTCCATGTGTGAGTGGCAGTTATTGTCAGTGTGTGCACATAATGTCTGAAGTTACCACGACATCATCGGACTGTCAGGGAGGGCAGAAGATAAGAAGGCAGCCGAACTGTTCACCAAGGCCATAGAAATTCTTCTGGAGGAAAAGAGCGGGGCGTTTTGACCTTCAGAGGCTTATAAGCCTGCCATGTTTAGGGCTGAGCAGAGAAAACACATTTGCAGCTCTCATGAACAACCAAATCCAATTTATGAGTATTCCCTGGTCTCAGACATCTTCCTTTGCAAGGCACACATTTGTTCCAAGATGTTATCCAACTTATGTCTAAGTTCAAGTCTGACATTATCCATTGAAGTTCTGTTTTTCATAAAGCCCACTTGGTTCGGATGAATAATATTTGGTAAAATCCGTTGTAGTCGAGTTGCCAACACTTTGGTTAGAATTTTACAACCAAGATTAATTTTCTTAATTGAAAGAAGCAATTCCTCGTCAGCTGTTTACAGTGCTGTACCAACGACATGTCTTTGTCAAAAATGACACCCAGGTTTCGAAGACATGATTTAGCAGACTGGCCCAGGTCTCCCAAGTACTGCTGAATACCTGGAATATGGGCATCAGGGGCAATAACCAATGTCTCTGTTTTGTCTGCATTAAGCTGAAGAAAGTTATTCGTTAGCCATTGTTTAATTTCCGCCAAACAATGGAAGAGGGAATCAAGCCTCTTAATCTCAGATGGCTTAAAGGAGCAGTAAAGCTGGATGTCATCCGCAAATAACTGGTAAGAGACATCAGTAAATCTTTGAATGATCCTACCTAAAGGGATCAAATACAATAAAAACAAAATGGGGCCCAATACAGAACCCTGAGGGACTCCACATAACAGGTCCGCAGACTCTGACCTTATCTGGTTAGCAAAAACGCTAAAGCTGCGCCCAGACAGATATGAAAAAACCACCGAAGAACTGACCCCGACAGTCCGACATGATCCCTCATGTCGGACTGGAAAATGGTCCGACAGGACAGCTCAGGAAAATGGTGTCTGGAAATGATTTAGAGCTTATTATTCATGCTTTTGTGTCAACACGTTTAGACTATTGTAACAGTTTGTTTTCATGTCTAAACAAGAAGGAGTTGCGTCGACTGCAGTTGGTACAGAACTCTGCAGCAAGAATTCTGACACAAGCTAACAGAAGGACTCATATTTCCCCAATTTTAAAGGAGCTTCATTGGCTGCCAGTGTCCTTCAGGATCAATTTTAAAATTTTGGTTTTAACTTTTAGAGCTCTACATGGCCAGGCGCCTCCCTATATCTGTGACCTCATCCAGCCTTATGCCCCTGCCAGGGCTTTGAGGTCTGTGGACCAAAATCTGTTGATGGTTCCTCGCACCCATTTTTCAACCAGAGGAGAGCGATCCTTCCAGGCTGTTGCTCCCAGGCTTTGGAATGGTCTCCCGCTCTCTCTGCGCTCACTGGACTCTGTCGATACTTTTAAAAGCCAACTTAAGACTTTCTTTTTTACTCAAGCATTTGCTTAGCTTTCAGGCTGCTCTGTGATCTTATGTTATGTTTTATGTTTTTATGTCTCGGCCATTGTCTGATGTTTTGTGTGGTGTACTCTGCTTTTATGTTGTGAAGCACCTTGTGGCTCTTGTCTGTGAAAGGTGCTATATAAATAAAATGTACTTACTTACTAAGATTAATCAGACTAATTGGTCTAAAATTAGATGGATCCGTCAGATCTTTGCCTGTCATGGGGATTAGTGAGACCACAGCTTCATTAAAAGTTTGAGCTAGTTGACCTTTATCAAACATTTCTTGAAATAGCCTTTGCAAAGTTGGCGCAAGTATATTTATGAATGCTTTGTAGTACTGCACTGGGAGGCCATCATAACCAGGTGATTTCCCATTTGTTATTGACAGAATCGCCTCTCTGATTTCTGCCTCAGTTATAGAGGATTCTAATTTATGTGCATTCTGAGTTTGCAACTTAGATATTTCAATGTTATGGGGAAACTGATGTATTTGCTCTTGAGAGACGGACATAGATGATGTATAAAGATTTTTATAGTGTTGTTCGAAGATATTAATATATTTAGTCAAACATAACTGTTGTTCCTCCTGTTTTCTAACTGGTATTATGTTAGCATTTATTTTCTCCCGTAGCTGTCTCGCTAATATTTTTCCTGACTTTTCTCCCCCTTCATAAAAACTGGTCTTTAATCTGAAAATTGCGTACTCCACTTTTTTGTTATGCATTTCATTTAAAGTAAATTAAAGGTTATAAAGTTCTTGAAATTTATCAATAGAAAAGTGATTTAACAAGTCGTTTTCTTTCTCTTTTGTTTCCGTCTCAAGCTTAGGCGCATATCAGTATTATCTTTCTTCTTTTTTGTTGCTTGTGCTATAAATTTGTCTCTTATATAGGCCTTTGTTGCTTCCCATATGCCAGTTATTTGTTCAGTGCTGCCAATGTTGATTTCACAAAATGTTTGTAGATCTTCCCCACTGCATTCCTGAAGTTCAAGTCAGATAACAAAGTGGTATTTAATCTCCATCTTCCACATTTTTCTGTTGTATGATTTATTTTAATAATTAATTCTACTGGAGCATGATCTGTGAGAGTTATTGCCTTAATATCACAGCTAACTAACAGCCCTGTCCACTAAAATGAGTTTATTAAAAAAAAAAAAAATCTATCCTAGAATATGTCCTGTGAAAGTATAGAGTCTCTAACTATTGGGACTGTTGGGAAAGTGTAGTGACACGGACCCACAACAGGGGGCGTAAATGAACAGACAATGGAAGGAGTCAAATTATAACACTTTACTGGTGTGAATGTCACAACCAAACACAGCAGATTCAGAATGTGCAACAGTCAATTAATAAAGGTGTCGTGTGGGCAGGCTCGACCGTCTGGAAACGAACCGGAACCACACGATTTCCACCGCCACCTAAACCCGAGGAATACTGGAGCCGAGGAAGTCCCGGAGTCCCCAGGTGGCCACTTTCCCGGCGTGTCGGCTCTGGTACTGCTGGCAGAAAGCAAAAGACAGTCAAAGGGTGGGTGTGTGAACACGCAGTAACACTTGTGGGAATGCCACCTCCACCTCTCACTCAGCACGTTGCAGCGGTCTCAGAGGAAAAGGAGCGCCGTCATGCACAGCCTCCTCAAAAACGACCGGTTCTCCTGCAAACACTCACAATAAACAGATTTACAAAAGGCTGCGGATATTACCTCCAGATGAAGATGATATCTCGGCAGTTTGGTGGAGGTGTCTTCCTGCTTTTATACCAGATGTATGGATTAGTGACAGCTGTCACCACGGCTTGTTCCTGAGGCGGCAGCGCCCTCTCGTGCCTGAAGCCCTCACTTCAGGCAGGGCGCCTTCTGGTGGTGGGCCAGCAGTACCTCCTCTTCTGGCAGCCCACACAACAGGGACAGTCAGTCTCCATATGTCAGTTAATCCTATATCTCTATTTAACATTTGCAAAGCCTTTCTATTCCTTGTCAATACAGGGAATCAACAGGAGCTTCTGTCCAAAGCTGGATCCAAAACCTCCTTGAAGTCCCCAGCCAGGATTATCTGACCATCAGAATCTCCCAAAATTTTATTAACTTTGTGGAAAAAAATTAGGATTGCTTTGGTTAGGTGCATAAATGTTACACAAGACAACAGGGCTTCCTTCCATTACTGCATCAATACAGATAATTCTAACTTCAGCATCTTTAGTTTGCCTTGATAACCTAAATTGTATATTCTTGTGGACCACAGCTGTGAAAAATTTGGCCCACCCATCAGCCTTAAATTTCTCTACCTCTGAACTCTGCAAGTGGGTTTCTTGCAAAAAAGCTAAATCAACTTGGTTGTTTTTTTACAACCCCAATTCCAATGAAGTTGGGACGTTGTGTGAAATGTAAATAAAAACAGAATATAATGATTTTCAAATCCTCTTCAACCTATGTTCAATTGAATACACCACAAAGACAAGATATTTAATGTTCAAACTGATAAACTTTATTGTTTTTGTGCAAATATTTGCTCATTTTGAAATGGATGCCTGCAACATGTTTCAAAAAAGCTGGGACAAAAGACTGGGAAAGTTGATGAATGCTCAAAGAACACCTGTTTGGAACATTCCACAGGTGAACAGGTTAATTGGAAACAGGTGAGTGTCATGATTGGGTAAAAAAGGAGCATCCCCAAAAGGCTCAGCCATTCACAAGCAAAGATGGGGCGAGGATCAACACTTTGTGAACAACTGCATGAAAAAATAGTCCAACAGTTTAAGAACAATGTTTCTCAACATTCAATTGCAAGGAATTTAGGGATTCCATCATCTACACTCAATAAAATAATCAGAAGATTGAGAGAATCTGGAGAACTTTCTACACATAAGGCCGAAAACCAACATTGAATGTCCGTGACCTTCGATCCCTCAGGCGGCACTGCATTAAAAACCAACATCATTGTGTAAAGGATCTTACTGTGTGGACTTAGGAACACTTCAGAAAACCATTTTCAGTTAACCAGTGGTGGAAACAGTTTCGTTAATCCACTAACCACTAAATATTGAAGCTAATGTTTTCATTATCGGATTAGCTTTTCAGATAAATTTGAAAACCATCATCGGACCAATTCCCTAAACGCCAGTGGCTATTGTGACGTACTTCCGCTGAAATGTCGGCCAGCTCGAGCACTTCCGTTAGCTTCAGACTCTAGCCTGGTACACTCTAGTTAGCTGCGACGCTACCTGAGGTAACATGAAAAAGTCGACATTTAGATATCAGACAGTGTCTGCTTCAACCGCCGAACACTGCTGTGTGCCACAGTGTTCAGCATCCGCGAAGTACAATTCAGTACTTAGTTTTTTTTAAACTTTCCTGTTGATGTGGAGCTGAGGCGGAAGTGGATCAACGCTATTCACCGGGAAAAATTTACCGTGACGCCTCATACCTGGGTGTGTAGCCGGCACTTTAAAACAGAGGACATCCGTGAACCAGCGTCGGGGACAGGTAGACGTCTTTTGAAAAAGGGAGCAGTTCCTGTGCTGTTCGAGTGGAACAACTTCTCCCTTCCACCACAAAGACCAGGAGTTTGGGAGAGGAGGGAAAGACCGGCACCAGAAGATGAACCGGAGGATACACCAGATCACGACGTCCCCATGGAACATGATTATGCGCAGGTGCCCGACCCTGCAGTCGTGGATTTGGTGTTGGAGGAAAATGCGTCCCTCAAGGAGGAAAATCGCCTGCTACGCCAGCAAGTCGAGGCCCTCACACTGAGACAGCGGTTCAGCATCCACCGTTTTGCTGCCTCGGACAAAGACATCAGGTTCTTTACAAGGTAAGTCTTGACAGGTAGGCTAACGTGTGTGCAGATGAGCGTGTTCGTGTGTGTGTAGATGAGAGAGTGTATGTGTGTGTGTTTATGTGTGTGTGCGTGTGTGTGTTTGTGTGTGTGCATGCATGTTTGTGAGTGTGTGTGACTGAGGGAAGGGGGAGTTTGTAACGTGCAATAGGCTTATGTTATATCTAGCACACTATGGAGGGGATTTGATTGTTTTATTCTGTCAAAAGCTCTTGTGGTGTAATAGTAACACCGCCACCCTTGGGTGGAGATTCCAGGTGCAAATCCTGGCAAGAGTCTGACATCAACAGTAGCCTATGTATTTTGCAGATGTTTTGAATTAAAATTGTTTGTGTATATTCTGTTGCATGATCTGCATGTGTATTTCTTTAGGTTTGCATCATATGATCAACTGATGCGTTTTTGGAGCTTGCTTGAGGAGTATCTTCCGTTCATTGTCAGTGTCCGCCAAGCCCAGAGAGGAGCTCTCACAGAGTCAAATGCAACCACCCACGCCCTTCAACTCATTGACGAGCTTTTTTTTATTTTTGAACTACCTTGCCCTTGGATCCAAACAACGTGATCTTGCTTATGATATCCATCAGTCCACAGTCAGCAGGATCATCATGAAGTGGAGCAACTTCCTCTTCACAGTGCTTGGTTCCATGCCAATCTGGTTACTGGAGGAGGAGATTCGAAGAAATCTGCCGACAGATTTCAAGGACTTTCCTGACACCGTAGTCATCCTTGACTGCACCCCATCTTCCCCTCTCCTCCAGAGTGAGGTGTTTTCATCATACAAGTCCCACTGCACACTGAAGGGACTCATTGGGATTGTGCCGCATGGGCCAGTGACCTTTGTCTCTGTATTGTATGCTGGGTCTGTCAGCAACAAGCAGATTACCCGGGAATCTGGCATCCTCCGTCTCCTGAAGCCTGAAATGGCCGTCATGGTGGACAGAGGTTTCCTCATTGAGGACATTGTGCCATGCAAAATGTACAGGCCAGCCTACCTCAAGGGCAGACCTCAAATGTCTGCACCTGAGGTCAGGGAGACCCAGGCCATAGCACGCCTGAGGGTGCATGTAGAGTGTGCCATTGCGAAATGTGCTGTACCCTGAGTGAGCGCTTCATTAACAATGCCTTTATGAAAGCTAGCATAAATAAAGTTAATAAAGTAAAGTTTTCTTTACATTCAATCAAATCTTAGTTATGTTCCATATCAGAATTTGACATTTGTTTGTGTAGGCCTACTGTCTGGACCTTTAACTGCTACACTGTTAAAACACTAACAAGTGGTAATCTGCTTTTGTTTCTTCTGTCCTTTTAATCCCTCTTGTACCTTTTGAAACTCAACTTAAAGCACCAAAATGCCAAAAATGCTTAAATTCATTAATTTATTACTCCTAAACATTGCATCACAGACAAAAACACAATACAGTAACATTTCATGTGAAACAGAGTATCTCCAATCAATATTTACACTGTAATCAAGTCATTAATTTGACAAGAAGGCATTGAGATAGTAATAAAAAAAGAAATGGTCGACTTTTTTTAAAATGGTTTGCGTGACTTCAGTGTCACAGGGAATATGCTGGATAAACATGTCATTTTCTGTATAAACAACAAAGTCGTACCACTCACACCCTGAAATGAGCATCTGCCCCTGGACCTGCCAGTAATAAGGGTGTGAATGCCTCAGTGTATGAGTACCCTCCCTGATCATGATGTAAGGTCAGTCAACATAACTTGAAACATTTGGACATTTTATTTCCAAAAGGCCAAACTCTGGCTGCCCCTCCGGATCGTACACTACGCCATCAGGTGTTGCCCCCATCCATGGTGCGTCGGGGTGGATCAGGAACCCACAAGGGTATTGATTTACCTCTCTTACCCTGCAGTACTCCTCCACTGCAGTCAGCTCCAGAGCAAGACCTCACCGCATGTCTGCCATCTGATGACAAGATCCCAGAAGCCTTTTAGCTAGATTTTCTGCACAGCTGGTGTGACAAACCTCTCTAAATTTTGTAGAGGTGATGCAGCACCTCCTTAGCTGGTGCCATTCAATACAGGAACTTTGCTCTGTTTTGCCATTTTCAATTTTATGTGTAGTCTCCAAAGATGTTTCAAGGGACACGAGATGATGGAATTGATGTTCAGTACAGGCAAATTGTAACCACAGAGAGGTAGCTGTGGGGAGGAAGGGGCATCTTGGTGTGGACAGGTACTGGGGACTGTCCTTACAGGAAGTTGATAGGACAGCACACTTCCCTCCCGCACTGGACCAAACAGGGAATTAACAAAAGGTACATCACTGGAGATAACCATTGTGGTGCTCATGGGCGCTTCATCCGCACTAAGTCCATGGTATGCCTCCGGGATTTTCAGACTGGAGATGTTTGGCAGAGGGCAGCTTACTCCTTTATACAAGTTGCTTCTGTGGAAAGAAAAGACAAACAAATGTGTCATAATTTGTAAGTCCAAAAGCATGTGCATAATGTATGTACTGAATGTAAATAAGTGAGCTTTGTGTGGCAGTGTGTGTGTGTGTGTGTGTGTGTGTGTGTGTGTGTGTGTGTGTGTGTGTGTGTGTGTGTGTGTGTGTGTGTGTGTGTGTGTGTGTGTGCGCACTCGTGGGTTGCTTGTATAAAGGTGTGTGTGTGTGTACATCCCTGGAAATACGGTAAGTCAGTGTGTGTATGTGTGCACATACATCCCTGGAAATACGGTGAGTGTGTGTGTGTGTATGTGTGCACATACATCCCTGGAAATACGGTGAGTGTGTGTGTGTGTGTGTGTATGTGTGCACATACATCCCTGGAAATATGGTAAGTGTGTGTGTGTATGTGTGCACATACATCCCTGGAAATACGGTGAGTGTGTGTGTGTGTATGTGTGCACATACATCCCTGGAAATACGGTGAGTGTGTGTGTGTGTATGTGTGCACATACATCCCTGGAAATACGGTGAGTGTGTGTGTGTGTATGTGTGCACATACATCCCTGGAAATACGGTGAGTGTGTGTGTGTGTATGTGTGCACATACATCCCTGGAAATACGGTAAGTGTGTGTGTGTATGTGTGCACATACATCCCTGGAAATACGGTGAGTGTGTGTGTGTATGTGTGCACATACATCCCTGGAAATACGGTGAGTGTGTGTGTGTGTATGTGTGCACATACATCCCTGGAAATACGGTGAGTGTGTGTGTGTGTGTATGTGTGCACATACATCCCTGGAAATACGGTGAGTGTGTGTGTGTGTGTATGTGTGCACATACATCCCTGGAAATACGGTGAGTGTGTGTGTGTGTATGTGTGCACATACATCCCTGGAAATACGGTGAGTGTGTGTGTGTGTATGTGTGCACATACATCCCTGGAAATACGGTGAGTGTGTGTGTGTGTATGTGTGCACATACATCCCTGGAAATACGGTAAGTGTGTGTGTGTATGTGTGCACATACATCCCTGGAAATACGGTGAGTGTGTGTGTGTGTATGTGTGCACATACATCCCTGGAAATACGGTGAGTGTGTGTGTGTGTGTATGTGTGCACATACATCCCTGGAAATACGGTGAGTGTGTGTGTGTGTATGTGTGCACATACATCCCTGGAAATACGGTGAGTGTGTGTGTGTGTATGTGTGCACATACATCCCTGGAAATACGGTGAGTGTGTGTGTGTGTATGTGTGCACATACATCCCTGGAAATACGGTGAGTGTGTGTGTGTGTATGTGTGCACATACATGCCTGGAAATACGGTGTGTGTGTGTGTGTGTGTATGTGTGCACATACATCCCTGGAAATACGGTGAGTGTGTGTGTGTGTGTGTGTGCACATACATCCCTGGAAATACGGTGAGTGTGTGTGTGTGTATGTGTGCACATACATCCCTGGAAATACGGTGAGTGTGTGTGTGTGTATGTGTGCACATACATCCCTGGAAATACGGTGAGTGTGTGTGTGTGTATGTGTGCACATACATGCCTGGAAATACAGTGTGTGTGTGTGTGTGTATGTGTGCACATACATCCCTGGAAATACGGTGAGTGTGTGTGTGTGTGTGTGCACATACATCCCTGGAAATACGGTGAGTGTGTGTGTGTGTGTGCACATACATCCCTGGAAATACAGTGTGTGTGTGTGTGTGTGTATGTGTGCACATACATCCCTGGAAATACGGTGAGTGTGTGTGTGTGTGTATGTGTGCACATACATCCCTGGAAATACGGTGAGTGTGTGTGTGTGTGTGTGCACATACATCCCTGGAAATACGGTGAGTGTGTGTGTGTGTATGTGTGCACATACATCCCTGGAAATACAGTGTGTGTGTGTGTGTGTGTGTGTGTGTGCACATACATCCCTGGAAATACGGTGAGTGTGTGTGTGTGTATGTGTGCACATACATCCCTGGAAATACGGTGAGTGTGTGTGTGTGTGTGTGCACATACATCCCTGGAAATACGGTGAGTGTGTGTGTGTGTATGTGTGCACATACATGCCTTCCACCACCAACGGTCTGAAGAACACCGGAGCCGCCAAGTCCCGAGTCCCCAGGTGGCCTCTGTCTTCGGCTGTCGACCCTGGTACTGCTGGCAGAAAGCAGAGATATGATGTGTGAGTGTGAGTCCGCACACTCAGTAATTCACAGTTCAAACACAGTTAGGAGGGAGCACCTCCACCTCCAAATCACACACACTCGTGCAGCTCCTGGTCAACCACTTATCTGGTTTGGGGTGTGAGGCGAAGCCGTCGCTGTCACACCAAACGCCAATCCCACAGACAAGGCAAAACACCAGGAAAACGGCTGCAACAGAAGTTCAGATTAGGACACAACGTATTAGTCATCAGAGAAATTACCTCTTCAGTAGTCGATTTCTTGGCGAGGAGGTGGAGTTGCAGTCCGGCCTTTATGGTGATGATGATGATGAACGAGTGACAGCTGGTGCAGAGGATGAATGACAGCTGTCACTTCTTCTGGGTCTGGCGCCCTCTCGTG
>NC_047119.1:74473310-74540810 GCF_902500255.1 Thalassophryne amazonica | reverse complement strand
GTTAACCTCACTCCTCGTTAAACTTTAGACCTCCTAAATATTCATGACGTTAACCTCACTCCTCGTTAAACTTTAGACCTCCTAAATATTCATGACGTTAACCTCACTCCTCGTTAAACTTTAGACCTCCTAAATATTCATGACGTTAACCTCACTCCTCGTTAAACTTTAGACCTCCTAAATATTCATGACGTTAACCTCACTCCTCGTTAAACTTTAGACCTCCTAAATATTCATGACGTTAACCTCACTCCTCGTTAAACTTTAGACCTCCTAATATTCATGACGTTAACCTCACTCCTCGTTAAACTTTAGACCTCCTAAATATTCATGACGTTAACCTCACTCCTCGTTAAACTTTAGACCTACTTTAGACCTCCTAAATATTCATGACATTAACCTCACTCCTCGTTAAACTTTAGACCTCCTAAATATTCATGACGTTAACCTCACTCCTCGTTAAACTTTAGACCTCCTAAATATTCATGACGTTAACCTCACTCCTCGTTAAACTTTAGACCTCCTAAATATTCATGACGTTAACCTCACTCCTCGTTAAACTTTAGACCTCCTAAATATTCATGACGTTAACCTCACTCCTCGTTAACTTTAGACCTCCTAAATATTCATGACGTTAACCTCACTCCTCGTTAAACTTTAGACCTCCTAAATATTCATGACGTTAACCTCACTCCTCGTTAAACTTTAGACCTCCTAAATATTCATGACGTTAACCTCACTCCTCGTTAAACTTTAGACCTCCTAAATATTCATGACGTTAACCTCACTCCTCGTTAAACTTTAGACCTCCTAAATATTCATGACGTTAACCTCACTCCCCGTTAAACTTTAGACCTCCTAAATATTCATGACGTTAACCTCACTCCTCGTTAAACTTTAGACCTCCTAAATATTCATGACGTTAACCTCACTCCCCGTTAAACTTTAGACCTCCTAAATATTCATGACGTTAACCTCACTCCCCGTTAAACTTTAGACCTCCTAAATATTCATGACGTTAACCTCACTCCTCGTTAAACTTTAGACCTCCTAAATATTCATGACGTTAACCTCACTCCCCGTTAAACTTTAGACCTCCTAAATATTCATGACGTTAACCTCACTCCTCGTTAAACTTTAGACCTCCTAAATATTCATGACGTTAACCTCACTCCTCGTTAAACTTTAGACCTCCTAAATATTCATGACGTTAACCTCACTCCTCGTTAAACTTTAGACCTCCTAAATATTCATGACGTTAACCTCACTCCTCGTTAAACTTTAGACCTCCTAAATATTCATGACGTTAACCTCACTCCTCGTTAAACTTTAGACCTCCTAAATATTCATGACGTTAACCTCACTCCTCGTTAAACTTTAGACCTCCTAAATATTCATGACGTTAACCTCACTCCTCGTTAAACTTTAGACCTCCTAAATATTCATGACGTTAACCTCACTCCTCGTTAAACTTTAGACCTCCTAAATATTCATGACGTTAACCTCACTCCTCGTTAAACTTTAGACCTCCTAAATATTCATGACGTTAACCTCACTCCTCGTTAAACTTTAGACCTCCTAAATATTCATGACGTTAACCTCACTCCTCGTTAAACTTTAGACCTCCTAAATATTCATGACGTTAACCTCACTCCTCGTTAAACTTTAGACCTCCTAAATATTCATGACGTTAACCTCACTCCCTCGTTAAACTTTAGACCTCCTAAATATTCATGACGTTAACCTCACTCCCCCGTTAAACTTTAGACCTCCTAAATATTCATGACGTTAACCTCACTCCCCGTTAAACTTTAGACCTCCTAAATATTCATGACGTTAACCTCACTCCCCGTTAAACTTTAGACCTCCTAAATATTCATGACGTTAACCTCACTCCCCGTTAAACTTTAGACCTCCTAAATATTCATGACGTTAACCTCACTCCCCGTTAAACTTTAGACCTCCTAAATATTCATGACGTTAACCTCACTCCTCGTTAAACTTTAGACCTCCTAAATATTCATGACGTTAACCTCACTCCTCGTTAAACTTTAGACCTCCTAAATATTCATGACGTTAACCTCACTCCTCGTTAAACTTTAGACCTCCTAAATATTCATGACGTTAACCTCACTCCTCGTTAAACTTTAGACCTCCTAAATATTCATGACGTTAACCTCACTCCTCGTTAAACTTTAGACCTACTTTAGACCTCCTAAATATTCATGACATTAACCTCACTCCTCGTTAAACTTTAGACCTCCTAAATATTCATGACGTTAACCTCACTCCTCGTTAAACTTTAGACCTCCTAAATATTCATGACGTTAACCTCACTCCTCGTTAAACTTTAGACCTCCTAAATATTCATGACGTTAACCTCACTCCTCGTTAAACTTTAGACCTCCTAAATATTCATGACGTTAACCTCACTCCTCGTTAAACTTTAGACCTCCTAAATATTCATGACGTTAACCTCACTCCTCGTTAAACTTTAGACCTCCTAAATATTCATGACGTTAACCTCACTCCTCGTTAAACTTTAGACCTCCTAAATATTCATGACGTTAACCTCACTCCTCGTTAAACTTTAGACCTCCTAAATATTCATGACGTTAACCTCACTCCTCGTTAAACTTTAGACCTCCTAAATATTCATGACGTTAACCTCACTCCTCGTTAAACTTTAGACCTCCTAAATATTCATGACGTTAACCTCACTCCTCGTTAAACTTTAGACCTCCTAAATATTCATGACGTTAACCTCACTCCTCGTTAAACTTTAGACCTCCTAAATATTCATGACGTTAACCTCACTCCTCGTTAAACTTTAGACCTCCTAAATATTCATGACGTTAACCTCACTCCTCGTTAAACTTTAGACCTCCTAAATATTCATGACGTTAACCTCACTCCTCGTTAAACTTTAGACCTCCTAAATATTCATGACGTTAACCTCACTCCTCGTTAAACTTTAGACCTCCTAAATATTCATGACGTTAACCTCACTCCTCGTTAAACTTTAGACCTCCTAAATATTCATGACGTTAACCTCACTCCTCGTTAAACTTTAGACCTCCTAAATATTCATGACGTTAACCTCACTCCTCGTTAAACTTTAGACCTCCTAAATATTCATGACGTTAACCTCACTCCTCGTTAAACTTTAAACCTACTTTAGACCTCCTAAATATTCATGACGTTAACCTCACTCCTCGTTAAACTTTAGACCTCCTAAATATTCATGACGTTAACCTCACTCCTCGTTAAACTTTAAACCTACTTTAGACCTCCTAAATATTCATGACGTTAACCTCACTCCTCGTTAAACTTTAGACCTCCTAAATATTCATGACGTTAACCTCACTCCTCGTTAAACTTTAGACCTCCTAAATATTCATGACGTTAACCTCACTCCTCGTTAAACTTTAGACCTCCTAAATATTCATGACGTTAACCTCACTCCTCGTTAAACTTTAGACCTCCTAAATATTCATGACGTTAACCTCACTCCTCGTTAAACTTTAGACCTCCTAAATATTCATGACGTTAACCTCACTCCTCGTTAAACTTTAGACCTCCTAAATATTCATGACGTTAACCTCACTCCTCGTTAAACTTTAGACCTCCTAAATATTCATGACGTTAACCTCACTCCTCGTTAAACTTTAGACCTCCTAAATATTCATGACGTTAACCTCACTCCTCGTTAAACTTTAGACCTCCTAAATATTCATGACGTTAACCTCACTCCTCGTTAAACTTTAGACCTCCTAAATATTCATGACGTTAACCTCACTCCTCGTTAAACTTTAGACCTCCTAAATATTCATGACGTTAACCTCACTCCTCGTTAAACTTTAGACCTCCTAAATATTCATGACGTTAACCTCACTCCTCGTTAAACTTTAGACCTCCTAAATATTCATGACATTAACCTCACTCCTCGTTAAACTTTAGACCTCCTAAATATTCATGACGTTAACCTCACTCCTCGTTAAACTTTAGACCTCCTAAATATTCATGACGTTAACCTCACTCCCCGTTAAACTTTAGACCTCCTAAATATTCATGACGTTAACCTCACTCCCCGTTAAACTTTAGACCTCCTAAATATTCATGACGTTAACCTCACTCCCCGTTAAACTTTAGACCTCCTAAATATTCATGACGTTAACCTCACTCCCCGTTAAACTTTAGACCTCCTAAATATTCATGACGTTAACCTCACTCCTCGTTAAACTTTAGACCTCCTAAATATTCATGACGTTAACCTCACTCCTCGTTAAACTTTAGACCTCCTAAATATTCATGACGTTAACCTCACTCCTCGTTAAACTTTAGACCTCCTAAATATTCATGACGTTAACCTCACTCCTCGTTAAACTTTAGACCTCCTAAATATTCATGACGTTAACCTCACTCCTCGTTAAACTTTAGACCTACTTTAGACCTCCTAAATATTCATGACATTAACCTCACTCCTCGTTAAACTTTAGACCTCCTAAATATTCATGACGTTAACCTCACTCCTCGTTAAACTTTAGACCTCCTAAATATTCATGACGTTAACCTCACTCCTCGTTAAACTTTAGACCTCCTAAATATTCATGACGTTAACCTCACTCCTCGTTAAACTTTAGACCTCCTAAATATTCATGACGTTAACCTCACTCCTCGTTAAACTTTAGACCTCCTAAATATTCATGACGTTAACCTCACTCCTCGTTAAACTTTAGACCTCCTAAATATTCATGACGTTAACCTCACTCCTCGTTAAACTTTAGACCTCCTAAATATTCATGACGTTAACCTCACTCCTCGTTAAACTTTAGACCTCCTAAATATTCATGACGTTAACCTCACTCCTCGTTAAACTTTAGACCTCCTAAATATTCATGACGTTAACCTCACTCCTCGTTAAACTTTAGACCTCCTAAATATTCATGACGTTAACCTCACTCCCCGTTAAACTTTAGACCTCCTAAATATTCATGACGTTAACCTCACTCCCCGTTAAACTTTAGACCTCCTAAATATTCATGACGTTAACCTCACTCCCCGTTAAACTTTAGACCTCCTAAATATTCATGACGTTAACCTCACTCCCCGTTAAACTTTAGACCTCCTAAATATTCATGACGTTAACCTCACTCCTCGTTAAACTTTAGACCTCCTAAATATTCATGACATTAACCTCACTCCTCGTTAAACTTTAGACCTCCTAAATATTCATGACGTTAACCTCACTCCTCGTTAAACTTTAGACCTCCTAAATATTCATGACGTTAACCTCACTCCTCGTTAAACTTTAGACCTACTTTAGACCTCCTAAATATTCATGACATTAACCTCACTCCTCGTTAAACTTTAGACCTCCTAAATATTCATGACGTTAACCTCACTCCTCGTTAAACTTTAGACCTCCTAAATATTCATGACGTTAACCTCACTCCTCGTTAAACTTTAGACCTCCTAAATATTCATGACGTTAACCTCACTCCTCGTTAAACTTTAGACCTCCTAAATATTCATGACGTTAACCTCACTCCTCGTTAAACTTTAGACCTCCTAAATATTCATGACGTTAACCTCACTCCTCGTTAAACTTTAGACCTCCTAAATATTCATGACGTTAACCTCACTCCTCGTTAAACTTTAGACCTCCTAAATATTCATGACGTTAACCTCACTCCTCGTTAAACTTTAGACCTCCTAAATATTCATGACGTTAACCTCACTCCTCGTTAAACTTTAGACCTCCTAAATATTCATGACGTTAACCTCACTCCTCGTTAAACTTTAGACCTCCTAAATATTCATGACGTTAACCTCACTCCTCGTTAAACTTTAGACCTCCTAAATATTCATGACGTTAACCTCACTCCTCGTTAAACTTTAGACCTCCTAAATATTCATGACGTTAACCTCACTCCTCGTTAAACTTTAGACCTCCTAAATATTCATGACGTTAACCTCACTCCTCGTTAAACTTTAGACCTCCTAAATATTCATGACGTTAACCTCACTCCTCGTTAAACTTTAGACCTCCTAAATATTCATGACGTTAACCTCACTCCTCGTTAAACTTTAGACCTCCTAAATATTCATGACGTTAACCTCACTCCTCGTTAAACTTTAGACCTCCTAAATATTCATGACGTTAACCTCACTCCTCGTTAAACTTTAGACCTCCTAAATATTCATGACATTAACCTCACTCCTCGTTAAACTTTAGACCTACTTTAGACCTCCTAAATATTCATGACATTAACCTCACTCCTCGTTAAACTTTAGACCTCCTAAATATTCATGACGTTAACCTCACTCCTCGTTAAACTTTAGACCTCCTAAATATTCATGACGTTAACCTCACTCCTCGTTAAACTTTAGACCTCCTAAATATTCATGACGTTAACCTCACTCCTCGTTAAACTTTAGACCTCCTAAATATTCATGACGTTAACCTCACTCCTCGTTAAACTTTAGACCTCCTAAATATTCATGACGTTAACCTCACTCCTCGTTAAACTTTAGACCTCCTAAATATTCATGACGTTAACCTCACTCCTCGTTAAACTTTAGACCTCCTAAATATTCATGACGTTAACCTCACTCCTCGTTAAACTTTAGACCTCCTAAATATTCATGACGTTAACCTCACTCCTCGTTAAACTTTAGACCTCCTAAATATTCATGACGTTAACCTCACTCCTCGTTAAACTTTAGACCTCCTAAATATTCATGACGTTAACCTCACTCCTCGTTAAACTTTAGACCTCCTAAATATTCATGACGTTAACCTCACTCCTCGTTAAACTTTAGACCTCCTAAATATTCATGACGTTAACCTCACTCCTCGTTAAACTTTAGACCTCCTAAATATTCATGACGTTAACCTCACTCCTCGTTAAACTTTAGACCTCCTAAATATTCATGACGTTAACCTCACTCCTCGTTAAACTTTAGACCTCCTAAATATTCATGACGTTAACCTCACTCCTCGTTAAACTTTAGACCTCCTAAATATTCATGACGTTAACCTCACTCCCCGTTAAACTTTAGACCTCCTAAATATTCATGACGTTAACCTCACTCCCCGTTAAACTTTAGACCTCCTAAATATTCATGACGTTAACCTCACTCCCCGTTAAACTTTAGACCTCCTAAATATTCATGACGTTAACCTCACTCCCCGTTAAACTTTAGACCTCCTAAATATTCATGACGTTAACCTCACTCCCCGTTAAA
Source organism: Thalassophryne amazonica (assembly GCF_902500255.1). NCBI lineage: Eukaryota > Metazoa > Chordata > Actinopteri > Batrachoidiformes > Batrachoididae > Thalassophryne > Thalassophryne amazonica. Next base: position 74,533,559 of record NC_047119.1, on the reverse strand, counting down.
CTTTAGACCTCCTAAATATTCATGACGTTAACCTCACTCCTCGTTAAACTTTAGACCTCCTAAATATTCATGACGTTAACCTCACTCCTCGTTAAACTTTAGACCTCCTAAATATTCATGACGTTAACCTCACTCCTCGTTAAACTTTAGACCTCCTAAATATTCATGACGTTAACCTCACTCCTCGTTAAACTTTAGACCTACTTTAGACCTCCTAAATATTCATGACATTAACCTCACTCCTCGTTAAACTTTAGACCTCCTAAATATTCATGACGTTAACCTCACTCCTCGTTAAACTTTAGACCTACTTTAGACCTCCTAAATATTCATGACATTAACCTCACTCCTCGTTAAACTTTAGACCTACTTTAGACCTCCTAAATATTCATGACATTAACCTCACTCCTCGTTAAACTTTAGACCTCCTAAATATTCATGACGTTAACCTCACTCCTCGTTAAACTTTAGACCTCCTAAATATTCATGACGTTAACCTCACTCCTCGTTAAACTTTAGACCTCCTAAATATTCATGACGTTAACCTCACTCCTTGTTAAACTTTAGACCTCCTAAATATTCATGACGTTAACCTCACTCCTCGTTAAACTTTAGACCTCCTAAATATTCATGACGTTAACCTCACTCCTCGTTAAACTTTAGACCTCCTAAATATTCATGACGTTAACCTCACTCCTCGTTAAACTTTAGACCTCCTAAATATTCATGACGTTAACCTCACTCCTCGTTAAACTTTAGACCTACTTTAGACCTCCTAAATATTCATGACATTAACCTCACTCCTTGTTAAACTTTAGACCTCCTAAATATTCATGACATTAACCTCACTCCTCGTTAAACTTTAGACCTCCTAAATATTCATGATGTTAACCTCACTCCTCGTTAAACTTTAGACCTCCTAAATATTCATGACGTTAACCTCACTCCTCGTTAAACTTTAGACCTCCTAAATATTCATGACGTTAACCTCACTCCTCGTTAAACTTTAGACCTCCTAAATATTCATGACGTTAACCTCACTCCTCGTTAAACTTTAGACCTCCTAAATATTCATGACGTTAACCTCACTCCTCGTTAAACTTTAGACCTCCTAAATATTCATGACGTTAACCTCACTCCTCGTTAAACTTTAGACCTCCTAAATATTCATGACGTTAACCTCACTCCTCGTTAAACTTTAGACCTCCTAAATATTCATGACATTAACCTCACTCCTCGTTAAACTTTAGACCTCCTAAATATTCATGACGTTAACCTCACTCCTCGTTAAACTTTAGACCTCCTAAATATTCATGACGTTAACCTCACTCCTCGTTAAACTTTAGACCTCCTAAATATTCATGACGTTAACCTCACTCCTCGTTAAACTTTAGACCTCCTAAATATTCATGACGTTAACCTCACTCCTCGTTAAACTTTAGACCTCCTAAATATTCATGACGTTAACCTCACTCCTCGTTAAACTTTAGACCTCCTAAATATTCATGACGTTAACCTCACTCCTCGTTAAACTTTAGACCTCCTAAATATTCATGACGTTAACCTCACTCCCCGTTAAACTTTAGACCTCCTAAATATTCATGACGTTAACCTCACTCCCCGTTAAACTTTAGACCTCCTAAATATTCATGACGTTAACCTCACTCCCCGTTAAACTTTAGACCTCCTAAATATTCATGACGTTAACCTCACTCCTCGTTAAACTTTAGACCTCCTAAATATTCATGACGTTAACCTCACTCCTCGTTAAACTTTAGACCTCCTAAATATTCATGACGTTAACCTCACTCCTCGTTAAACTTTAGACCTCCTAAATATTCATGACGTTAACCTCACTCCTCGTTAAACTTTAGACCTCCTAAATATTCATGACGTTAACCTCACTCCTCGTTAAACTTTAGACCTCCTAAATATTCATGACGTTAACCTCACTCCTCGTTAAACTTTAGACCTCCTAAATATTCATGACGTTAACCTCACTCCTCGTTAAACTTTAGACCTACTTTAGACCTCCTAAATATTCATGACATTAACCTCACTCCTCGTTAAACTTTAGACCTCCTAAATATTCATGACGTTAACCTCACTCCTCGTTAAACTTTAGACCTCCTAAATATTCATGACATTAACCTCACTCCTCGTTAAACTTTAGACCTCCTAAATATTCATGACATTAACCTCACTCCTCGTTAAACTTTAGACCTCCTAAATATTCATGACGTTAACCTCACTCCTCGTTAAACTTTAGACCTCCTAAATATTCATGACGTTAACCTCACTCCTCGTTAAACTTTAGACCTACTTTAGACCTCCTAAATATTCATGACATTAACCTCACTCCTTGTTAAACTTTAGACCTCCTAAATATTCATGACATTAACCTCACTCCTCGTTAAACTTTAGACCTCCTAAATATTCATGACGTTAACCTCACTCCTCGTTAAACTTTAGACCTCCTAAATATTCATGACGTTAACCTCACTCCTCGTTAAACTTTAGACCTCCTAAATATTCATGACGTTAACCTCACTCCTCGTTAAACTTTAGACCTCCTAAATATTCATGACATTAACCTCACTCCTCGTTAAACTTTAGACCTCCTAAATATTCATGACGTTAACCTCACTCCTCGTTAAACTTTAGACCTCCTAAATATTCATGACGTTAACCTCACTCCTCGTTAAACTTTAGACCTACTTTAGACCTCCTAAATATTCATGACATTAACCTCACTCCTCGTTAAACTTTAGACCTCCTAAATATTCATGACATTAACCTCACTCCTCGTTAAACTTTAGACCTCCTAAATATTCATGATGTTAACCTCACTCCTCGTTAAACTTTAGACCTCCTAAATATTCATGACGTTAACCTCACTCCTCGTTAAACTTTAGACCTCCTAAATATTCATGACGTTAACCTCACTCCTCGTTAAACTTTAGACCTCCTAAATATTCATGACGTTAACCTCACTCCTCGTTAAACTTTAGACCTCCTAAATATTCATGACATTAACCTCACTCCTCGTTAAACTTTAGACCTCCTAAATATTCATGACATTAACCTCACTCCTCGTTAAACTTTAGACCTCCTAAATATTCATGACATTAACCTCACTCCTCGTTAAACTTTAGACCTCCTAAATATTCATGACGTTAACCTCACTCCTCGTTAAACTTTAGACCTACTTTAGATCTCCTAAATATTCATGACATTAACCTCACTCCTTGTTAAACTTTAGACCTCCTAAATATTCATGACATTAACCTCACTCCTCGTTAAACTTTAGACCTCCTAAATATTCATGACATTAACCTCACTCCTTGTTAAACTTTAGACCGCCTAAATATTCATGACATTAACCTCACTCCTCGTTAAACTTTAGACCTCCTAAATATTCATGACATTAACCTCACTCCTTGTTAAACTTTAGACCTCCTAAATATTCATGACATTAACCTCACTCCTCGTTAAACTTTAGACCTCCTAAATATTCATGATGTTAACCTCACTCCTCGTTAAACTTTAGACCTCCTAAATATTCATGACGTTAACCTCACTCCTTGTTAAACTTTAGACCTCCTAAATATTCATGACATTAACCTCACTCCTTGTTAAACTTTAGACCTCCTAAATATTCATGACATTAACCTCACTCCTCGTTAAACTTTAGACCTCCTAAATATTCATGACGTTAACCTCACTCCTCGTTAAACTTTAGACCTCCTAAATATTCATGACGTTAACCTCACTCCTCGTTAAACTTTAGACCTCCTAAATATTCATGACGTTAACGTCACTCCTCGTTAAACTTTAGACCGCCTAAATATTCATGACATTAACCTCACTCCTTGTTAAACTTTAGACCTCCTAAATATTCATGACGTTAACCTCACTCCTCGTTAAACTTTAGAGCTCCTAAATATTCATGACGTTAACCTCACTCCTTGTTAAACTTTAGACCTCCTAAATATTCATGACATTAACCTCACTCCTCGTTAAACTTTAGACCTCCTAAGTATTCATGACATTAACCTCACTCCTCGTTAAACTTTAGACCTCCTAAATATTCATGACATTAACCTCACTCCTCGTTAAACTTTAGACCTCCTAAATATTCATGACGTTAACCTCACTCCTTGTTAAACTTTAGACCTCCTAAATATTCATGACGTTAACCTCACTCCTCGTTAAACTTTAGACCTCCTAAATATTCATGACATTAACCTCACTCCTCATTAAACTTTAGACCTCCTAAATATTCATGACATTAACCTCACTCCTCGTTAAACTTTAGACCTCCTAAATATTCATGACATTAACCTCACTCCTCGTTAAACTTTAGACCTCCTAAATATTCATGACATTAACCTCACTCCTCGTTAAACTTTAGACCTCCTAAATATTCATGACGTTAACCTCACTCCTCGTTAAACTTTAGACCTCCTAAATATTCATGACGTTAACCTCACTCCTCGTTAAACTTTAGACCTACTTTAGACCTCCTAAATATTCATGACATTAACCTCACTCCTCGTTAAACTTTAGACCTCCTAAATATTCATGACATTAACCTCACTCCTCGTTAAACTTTAGACCTCCTAAATATTCATGATGTTAACCTCACTCCTCGTTAAACTTTAGACCTCCTAAATATTCATGACGTTAACCTCACTCCTCGTTAAACTTTAGACCTCCTAAATATTCATGACGTTAACCTCACTCCTCGTTAAACTTTAGACCTCCTAAATATTCATGACGTTAACCTCACTCCTCGTTAAACTTTAGACCTCCTAAATATTCATGACATTAACCTCACTCCTCGTTAAACTTTAGACCTCCTAAATATTCATGACATTAACCTCACTCCTCGTTAAACTTTAGACCTCCTAAATATTCATGACATTAACCTCACTCCTCGTTAAACTTTAGACCTCCTAAATATTCATGACGTTAACCTCACTCCTCGTTAAACTTTAGACCTACTTTAGATCTCCTAAATATTCATGACATTAACCTCACTCCTTGTTAAACTTTAGACCTCCTAAATATTCATGACATTAACCTCACTCCTCGTTAAACTTTAGACCTCCTAAATATTCATGACATTAACCTCACTCCTTGTTAAACTTTAGACCGCCTAAATATTCATGACATTAACCTCACTCCTCGTTAAACTTTAGACCTCCTAAATATTCATGACATTAACCTCACTCCTTGTTAAACTTTAGACCTCCTAAATATTCATGACATTAACCTCACTCCTCGTTAAACTTTAGACCTCCTAAATATTCATGATGTTAACCTCACTCCTCGTTAAACTTTAGACCTCCTAAATATTCATGACGTTAACCTCACTCCTTGTTAAACTTTAGACCTCCTAAATATTCATGACATTAACCTCACTCCTTGTTAAACTTTAGACCTCCTAAATATTCATGACATTAACCTCACTCCTCGTTAAACTTTAGACCTCCTAAATATTCATGACATTAACCTCACTCCTTGTTAAACTTTAGACCTCCTAAATATTCATGACATTAACCTCACTCCTCGTTAAACTTTAGACCTCCTAAATATTCATGACATTAACCTCACTCCTTGTTAAACTTTAGACCTCCTAAATATTCATGACATTAACCTCACTCCTCGTTAAACTTTAGACCTCCTAAATATTCATGACGTTAACCTCACTCCTCGTTAAACTTTAGACCTCCTAAATATTCATGACGTTAACCTCACTCCTCGTTAAACTTTAGACCTCCTAAATATTCATGACGTTAACGTCACTCCTCGTTAAACTTTAGACCGCCTAAATATTCATGACATTAACCTCACTCCTTGTTAAACTTTAGACCTCCTAAATATTCATGACGTTAACCTCACTCCTCGTTAAACTTTAGAGCTCCTAAATATTCATGACATTAACCTCACTCCTCATTAAACTTTAGAGCTCCTAAATATTCATGACATTAACCTCACTCCTCGTTAAACTTTAGACCTCCTAAATATTCATGACGTTAACCTCACTCCTCGTTAAACTTTAGACCTCCTAAATATTCATGACGTTAACCTCACTCCTCGTTAAACTTTAGACCTCCTAAATATTCATGACGTTAACCTCACTCCTCGTTAAACTTTAGACCTCCTAAATATTCATGACATTAACCTCACTCCTCGTTAAACTTTAGACCTCCTAAATATTCATGACGTTAACCTCACTCCTTGTTAAACTTTAGACCTCCTAAATATTCATGACGTTAACCTCACTCCTCGTTAAACTTTAGACCTCCTAAATATTCATGACATTAACCTCACTCCTTGTTAAACTTTAGACCTCCTAAATATTCATGACGTTAACCTCACTCCTTGTTAAACTTTAGACCTCCTAAATATTCATGACATTAACCTCACTCCTCGTTAAACTTTAGACCTCCTAAGTATTCATGACATTAACCTCACTCCTCGTTAAACTTTAGACCTCCTAAATATTCATGACATTAACCTCACTCCTCGTTAAACTTTAGACCTCCTAAATATTCATGACGTTAACCTCACTCCTTGTTAAACTTTAGACCTCCTAAATATTCATGACGTTAACCTCACTCCTCGTTAAACTTTAGACCTCCTAAATATTCATGACATTAACCTCACTCCTCATTAAACTTTAGACCTCCTAAATATTCATGACATTAACCTCACTCCTCGTTAAACTTTAGACCTCCTAAATATTCATGACATTAACCTCACTCCTTGTTAAACTTTAGACCTCCTAAATATTCATGACGTTAACCTCACTCCTTGTTAAACTTTAGACCTCCTAAATATTCATGACATTAACCTCACTCCTCGTTAAACTTTAGACCTCCTAAATATTCATGACGTTAACCTCACTCCTCGTTAAACTTTAGACCTCCTAAATATTCATGACGTTAACCTCACTCCTCGTTAAACTTTAGACCTCCTAAATATTCATGACGTCAACCTCACTCCTCGTTAAACTTTAGACCTACTTTAGACCTCCTAAATATTCATGACATTAACCTCACTCCTCGTTAAACTTTAGACCTCCTAAATATTCATGACGTTAACCTCACTCCTTGTTAAACTTTAGACCTCCTAAATATTCATGACGTTAACCTCACTCCTTGTTAAACTTTAGACCTCCTAAATATTCATGACATTAACCTCACTCCTCGTTAAACTTTAGACCTCCTAAATATTCATGACGTTAACCTCACTCCTCGTTAAACTTTAGACCTCCTAAATATTCATGACGTTAACCTCACTCCTTGTTAAACTTTAGACCTCCTAAATATTCATGACGTTAACCTCACTCCTTGTTAAACTTTAGACCTCCTAAATATTCATGACGTTAACCTCACTCCTTGTTAAACTTTAGACCTCCTAAATATTCATGACGTTAACCTCACTCCTCGTTAAACTTTAGACCTCCTAAATATTCATGACGTTAACCTCACTCCTCGTTAAACTTTAGACCTCCTAAATATTCATGACGTTAACCTCACTCCTCGTTAAACTTTAGACCTCCTAAATATTCATGACGTTAACCTCACTCCTTGTTAAACTTTAGACCTCCTAAATATTCATGACATTAACCTCACTCCTCGTTAAACTTTAGACCTCCTAAATATTCATGACGTTAACCTCACTCCTCGTTAAACTTTAGACCTCCTAAATATTCATGACGTTAACCTCACTCCTTGTTAAACTTTAGACCTCCTAAATATTCATGACGTTAACCTCACTCCTCGTTAAACTTTAGACCTCCTAAATATTCATGACATTAACCTCACTCCTTGTTAAACTTTAGACCTCCTAAATATTCATGACGTTAACCTCACTCCTTGTTAAACTTTAGACCTCCTAAATATTCATGACATTAACCTCACTCCTCGTTAAACTTTAGACCTCCTAAATATTCATGACGTTAACCTCACTCCTTGTTAAACTTTAGACCTCCTAAATATTCATGACGTTAACCTCACTCCTCGTTAAACTTTAGACCTCCTAAATATTCATGACGTTAACCTCACTCCTTGTTAAACTTTAGACCTCCTAAATATTCATGACGTTAACCTCACTCCTCGTTAAACTTTAGACCTCCTAAATATTCATGACATTAACCTCACTCCTTGTTAAACTTAGACCTCCTAAATATTCATGACGTTAACCTCACTCCTTGTTAAACTTTAGACCTCCTAAATATTCATGACATTAACCTCACTCCTCGTTAAACTTTAGACCTCCTAAATATTCATGACGTTAACCTCACTCCTTGTTAAACTTTAGACCTCCTAAATATTCATGACGTTAACCTCACTCCTCGTTAAACTTTAGACCTCCTAAATATTCATGACATTAACCTCACTCCTTGTTAAACTTTAGACCTCCTAAATATTCATGACGTTAACCTCACTCCTTGTTAAACTTTAGACCTCCTAAATATTCATGACATTAACCTCACTCCTCGTTAAACTTTAGACCTCCTAAATATTCATGACGTTCATGTCATAGCTCTTTTAACGTTATTTACATTGCTTCCACACTGTAATAATTTCAGCGAGTTAAGAGTAGGGCTGCCACAAACGACAATTTTGATAGTGGACTAGTTAACGATTACTTTTGTGATTAGTTGACTAGTCGGATCATATGTAATTTCCTAAATTTAAGGCCTGCAGCATTTTCCGAGAAATGTCAGAGGATGAAAACATGAACATTTCCAAATCAATGACTATTTCTTAGACTTCATTTACATCAATCATTCAGAAACACAAACAGTGTGGTACTTTATAGTAAATCTGTATCAGGTAGGCAGTTCTCAAAAACAAAATGTCCATGCTGGAAGGAGACAAGTGAGGGAAGCCACCAAGACACAACTCTGGAAGAACTTCTTCATTTTACTTATAGTCCCAACTTTTTCTGATTTGTGGTTGTTTCTGTTGCATTTCTAAAATTACAGAACTGCTTTAAAGAAAAGTGTGAACAAGTTATTGTGTTTTAAAACTTTGTGGAGCAAACACCAAACTCTTATAAAGAGGAAAAAATACCTGGACATGTGCAGGAAAACTGATATAAACTGAACAGAACAGTGCAGGCTGATTTGACTCCCCATAATTTTTGTATAAATAAATCAGAATAAAATAAGAGGTAACTCACTTTGAAATGAATAAAACATAAAGCTGCAGCTTATAATAATTTTGAAAAATAACAAAAATCAGCAGCTTGTATTTTTATTCTGACTCCAGTTCATTTACTGTGATGAAGTCATTTATTTCTCCTTATCAGTCATGTTTTGTCCTTGAACACTACATTAAGCTTAAGATTGAACAAATTTGGAAAATAACAGCTGTTAAAGTTCAGAGTTCTTGCCTGCTTTATGTGATCTGTGCCTCTGAACATCACTGCAGCAGGGTTTTATTTTTAACCTGTGTATGCTTCGTTCATTTATTTATTGTCATTTTTAAGGATATTTAACTGTTTATTTCATCTCATGATCTCATAAATTCAGTATATGATGTGCACATGGTGTAAACAGGACAATGCCATCAGAACCATATGAGTAGGGTTGCCACCTGTGTCTGACAAAAATCCTGGACATTTTGACCATCGGACTGACCTTTTTGTTTGCAACGGTGCCCTTCGCACATCTAACTCAAGACAAAAATTGCCCTTCTACGTTGAAATTGTATTGCTCTAATGAGTAAAAATGACACTTTTGCTAGTTATTTGTTTAGTTAATTGCTTTACATAATAGCAGGTCTTTATTATTTTGGTTTATTTCCAACAGTTTTTCGTTGTGGACACCTGGGGGCAGTAGTGGGCACAGGTAAAAGGGGAATAAATAGTTAAGTTCTGTTTGTTTATGTGGAATAAAAACAAATCATGTAATTTTTCAGAATACCTGAATGTAGCAATGTAAGGTGTAGTGTCAAACAGCTTACCTGTGTGGTGTGTGCTTTACCTGTGCCTCTGCTGCTTGCTGCTCTTGGCTAAACAAACACATAGGAGGACATGTAACTGATCTAACTGGGCACATACAGGAGTAGGCAGATAAGACTATTTGGATTTCATTTAATTCACCAAAACCTTACCTAATCTTCCATTTGTATTTGGTATTTTTCGTTGCTGCTGCTGAGTCCTGGCTGATCTTCAATGAATGTCTTGAACTCAGTACAGGACAACTGAAAGTTTCACCTGACTTCAAGCTCAGCCTTCACCATTGCAACAGAGAGTCTGTTTCTTTTATCAGTCCAAGCATCCTCCATGTGACTGAACACACCTTCTGCATAGGCATTGCTCACTGGTATTGAAAAAATGAAAGCAATCAGTTTTAATAGCTCTGGGGTGTCTTTTGCTTTAGTGAGAAAAAGGGCCCATTTTCTGTCTGGGGTTAGGGTTAGGGTTAGGGTTAGGTCTGTTGAGAGGGTGTGAAACACTTCATTTAGGATGCTCACATCACTGTACAGACGGTCTTCGTCCAGATCCAGGGCTAGTTTCTCCATCAAATGTTCAACTTCAGACCATTGGGGTGCTTCTTTTAGGCTCAGACAGCCAATGTTTGCAAGCATCTCATCATTGAAGTCAAATCTATCCTCAAGGTACAGCACTGCTCTCTGAAAAAATCGGTCTACCAGGCTTCTGAGTTGTTCCTGCTGATTGGGTAAAAGATTCCTCAGTGTCTGCTTCACTTTGCTCCCATAGAATTTGACTGTGCGCCTGGAGATAAGCTGACTCCACAAGCGGTTCATCACTGTGTAAACGTCGACAAGAGTAGCACTGTCACTCTCAAGCACTCTAACAGAGGCATCAAACTCTTGCATCACATTGTGCATGAATGCCAGGACACATTCACCCAAAGTACAGTCCACATCTTCTGTGTCAGCTGCACCACACACAAATGTCCAGATAATATTTGGGCAGTCCTCCTTTCCTTCAAAGCTGGCCAACACTCAAGAATTCTCTGGATTGCTGGTAACAAAGACAGCCACCGTGTAGGAACATGCCTGAGAATCTCCTTGTATGCTGTATTTGTATATTCACAGAACTCCTTGACACTTCCACTTTTTTAGCAGAGCAACTGAATTCACTGTAGACCTTCAGCACAAAAGCCTCCACATCACACCCAGCTGCACTGAAGACACAATTTGCTGTTTTCACAGTGATGTGTACAAGGGCGTAGGTTTGGTCTCAGCTTTGGTAGGGACAATACCACCCCCCCGGCCCCCCTGCCCACCACCACCCCATAACCCACTCATACCATTAGACGCACAAGTACAGCATAATACATAACATATGACGACATAATGCTGAATAATGTAACACTTTATTTACATTATTAAGTGTGTAGGCAAACAAACAAATAGCTTAAATAACAAAATTGCACCCAAAATCACTAATCTATTCGATAGGCCTACACCTGAGAGAACAAGACAACAAAAAAAATACTTGTGGAGCTAACAAAAAAAAAAAAAGTTTTTGCAACCAAGATGTATAATCTATTCTCTTCATCAATAATGCAGTTGTAGGTATCTGGCAACCTAATTTGCCAACAAAAAAAGGGCTTTACAATGATATATATGGTGTATTACGGTAAACGGTCATTTTGTAATGAAAGAACGTGCGGGCAGAGTCGCATGTCGGGCTGGACCCGACCGCGGGGGGTCGCGACAGGAAAAACACCTCCGTTGGAAACCTTAACGGACAAGTTGGAACATGCCCAAGCTGTTAAACAATTTCTCAGTTACTCACTTGTTGAAAGCCATTAAAAGCCGCCTGAATTCTACAAATGGTTTTCAACACGGAGGTGTTTTTCCTGTCGCGGCGCACACAGATTTGCCGAGTCGTCACGGAAACGACTTGGCGAATTTGCGCGTACGTCTTTCATTTAAAAAATGTCCTTAAACAGTGGAATGTCCGCATAAATTCCTCATGCCGGCCTCTTCTGAATCTTCTCTGTTCTCTCACGATGTCCTGGGTGAATTAAGCCTTAAATTAAGATGTTTTCAGCTCGAAACAGGCCGACGACAGCACCTGGAAGCGCTGCAGGACGTCCCGCTCCGTGGGAAGTCCTTACAGCGACAGAAACACCCCATAATCTCTCATCAGCCGTTAAACTTTTCACAGAAAACCAGCTTAATTTCTCGAATAGTGTCCACTCGGATATTCCTCACAGGTCCAGAAAAATTTTGATAAAGCAACGCGCGCCGTCTCGAGCAGCGTGTGAAACAAAGGAATTCCCCTGGTTGTGTATCATGTGGCACTTGCAGTTGCCCTTCATAATCCGTGGGTTTGCCCCTTTCAGTTTTTGGTACACTGAATTGTGCCTGCTGTAGTTAACAGATGCATTATCCACACCATAGGCACTGATTTGGTATAATGACAGCCCGTTATTCATTCATTTCATTTCCATTTATTTGTACAAGGACAGCATACAATTACATTATGCTCATCAAGCAAAGATGTTTGTACCAGATTGTAGCTACAACAGCTAATTTCCATCTGTAGTCCTTGAGGGTCAGGGGGATACACATAGGGCTATTAAATACATCACAAACAACACCTACAAAATATATAATACTAAATTCATAAAATATATAATATTAAATTAATTCTTACGTCATTCATTTCTAAAATACTGTGCCATATCAAAATGTTTAAAACAACCATTCATAATTCACAGAGGTGTCAAGTAACGAAGTACAAATACTTCGTTACTGTACTTAAGTACACTTTTTAGGTATCTATACTTTACTCCTTTACTTATTTTTCTGCCTACTTCTGACTTCTACTCATTACATTTTCACCCAAGTATCTGTACTTTCTATTCCTTACATTTTTAAAACAAACAGCCTCGTTACTCTTGGCTTCAGTTTAATGTTTATATATATATTTCACGTCATGTGCGCCTGTAATCAACTTTTCTGCAGCGCAGCTTTGCTTTGAACCGTGAACCAATCGAAGCAGTGGTTCGCAGATTGAAGCAATGCTTCGACCTATTGCTTCGTTTATTCCTTCTTTCTTTCGCTTAATTTTCCCCCGCTAAAACCCTAAAGAGCATACGTCTGTGAGTATTATTTATCTTTTCTATGTTAAACTGACCTGTTATGGTCTTCTGAAACAGTTGATAGATGTATTTTATAACTTAAAAACGGGAGCGATGCTAACGCGTTAGCATGTCTATGGCATTTTCAATGTTAAAAGTTAGCATGAAGCAGCTCTCATCACGTTCGGGTGCATTTGTTTTCAAATTGTAATATTTCTTAAATTTATTTTTGTTTATATATCAATAATCTAATGATTATTATATACAATTTTAGAGAAAGAGGCAAAAAGAACCTGAATAGAAACACAACAGAAAATATAAAAGCAACTAACAATGAACATACATAAATAAATAAATAAATACATACATACATAAATGTTTCCTGTGAACACCTAGTGACTCTTACTCCTCCACTTCATCCCTGTCTTATTTAATGACAGTTTGTTTCGGTCAAACCATATTTTCAGTTTGTTAATTTCTTCAGTGATTTCCTCCAGAACTATCTGACAAACTAGAAAACTGCTGCATCCTAGTAAGAGCAGAATACTACTGGAATGAATTTGAATAAGGAAAGTTTGGTTTTTTTCTCACTAAATGGATGCTGCACTCACTGCAGTTTATTGTCTGGAATAGTCCCAGATTGCATTTCAGAGCTTCTAGAATTGAAACATTTTCAGGTGGTGTTGGGGGGTAATTTTGGGTTTTGGGTCTTGGGCCACATGTAGAACGAATCAGTTTTTAAATTAAGCTTTCAATTCATATAGTGGCATCTACCTTTTTTTTTTTTTAAAGGTTACTTTATACTTTTATACTTTAAGTAGGTTTTGGAGCACATACTTTTTCACTTTTACTTGAGTAAAGAGGTCAAGTTGATACTTCAACTTTTACCAGAGTGTTTTTAAACTGCAGTATCTATACTTCTACTTAAGTAACAAATGTGTGTACTTTTGACACCATTCATAATTCATCCCTGTCACTCATAACATGCAGCATCAAAACATCAAAATTATCAAGACATTTATAAATTCATCTAAACCTCTCAATTACTGTATAATATCAAAACACTTGTAAAAGATATTCACCCTTCATACAGTTCATCTCTCAATTTCTATACAGAATCAGAACACTTATTACACATGTTCAGTGTTACCTTTAGCAGTGCTATATATTTAGTGACTACATCTTTGGTTTAGAAGAAGCCATGATTTTACCTTTTACAGAAAATGTCTTAAAGTCTGGTTGTGTTTTATTTCTTCTGATAATATGTTCCACTTCTTTGTGGCTCTGTAAGAAAATGTCAATTGTGTCAATTGTACATTTGGGAATGGTGCACTGCCTCTGAGTGGTTGCTCTTGTTACTGTTGTCTTGTTGTTGTATCAGAGGACAGGTGTTGGGTATTTTCTCCTCCAAACATTCTTAAAACCTTTGATAAGACAAACAGAGTCAAGAAACACCAGTGAGACAGAAAGTCAAATTAATCACGCGCGGAGTGCAGTCAGGCTGTACACCAAGGCTACACTAAAGTCTGGCCTGCGCTTCGCTCTTTTTATTAGTGAATCCCTCATCACATAAACAAAAACTTGTCCTAAGGGTGGGGGAATGACGCAAGACAAGTTTCTTCCCGTAACATAAACACACACGTCAATAAGTGCAGCTGTAAGCAAAAACAGTTTCTTTCTTTTACTCTTATCGTCGAAGGTCAGCACATCTTGTTCGTCTGTTGCAGTTATCAGCTGTTCTGCATCTGCCTGGAACACTAAGCATCACATCACAATCAGTCAAATTCAACCTTCAGTTCTTTTACTCCCAGTCATTAGCGGCTACGAAAACAAGTTGTATAATAATAATAATAAGTACATCCAGCTCCTCATTCCCAGTTCAGATTGACCCCAGCATGCTAAAACAAGGTTGAATAACACGTACATTCTCGGGTTTAAGTGCAAACAGCACAACACCGTTCTCATCAGAAAGAAGACAAAAGGTACAAATGTTTAACAGTGATAACATATATATAAAATCTTTAACATTCCCCTCCTGTTTATCACCTGTTAAACATACAGTAGTAGTTATCACCTAGCTTAGCACTTCTTTTTGAGATTTTCACTAAGAGGTTCATCATGGTATGTTCTACAGGCTTACACCCCAGAGGTGATGTCATCATTGTCACCATCATCGGTGTCTGGGTCATCATACTTCCATGGGTCTGGGTACAGGTCATGAGAGCCCTCTTCCTCCTCGTCGTCGTTTTGCCCCAGGAGTGGATATGATGCTGGTCCCCCTCCTGGTCCTGGACTTATTGCTGCGGTTATCATTCTATTTACAAGGCCTCGGAGACATGGAATACAACAACATCCACACAATGTTAGAATTGCAGCAAATACTGCTATAGACACTAATAGTGAAGAATCAAAGACCTCCATTTTCCCATCCCTTCCAGCCACCAATCCCAGCCTTCGGTGTTACTCCACTGTGCTCTTTCATCTTCCTGTTCAACGTTCTCAGCCCGTCAATGGCTTGAGTGAGACTGCCGTCTGCAGCCGTGTTGTTGGGAATGAATGTGCAGCATTGTTCTCCGAACATGGCACAAACACCTCCTTTCTCCGCCAACAACATATCCAGAGCAATACGATTCTGGAAGGCCATAAGGGACGTGGCTTTCTACTGTGAATGGACAGCCTTAAACCCTTCCTCAGTCCAATTTCCTAATTTCTGTACATTGTAGTGGATGTAGTTTATTCTGTCCACGTTTTTATTAATTGAACACCACCAACAGATGGAAGATTCGAATCCAGCTGCTATTGATCAACCAGTTTATACTCGTCAGGCACTCCTCTGGGGGACTCCTATTGCGTCAATATATGTTGGATTTCCTACTCCTTTCCAATCTCTTTTACTCTATGTCTGGCTATGCCTTTCTGCCAATCTTCAGGAATAAGAGAGGTTGCATATGTCGTAACGTCTTCAGGGGTCATGGGTATAGCTTTAACTGGTAACAATAATGATATTAATGCACAATAACCTGACACATTTCGTGGCAGTCTGTCAAAGATTCTGTTATCACCACACCACCACCCCATATTCCATGGGTAAGAGCACTATATGGTACAGAGATGACCACAGAAGCTTTTCTAGGAATGCAGGCTTGTATACCAAATCGGTACGCATGGTTCCTATCACAGCTATGTACTGTGGCATTTATTATCGGACTGGGGTCTTCGTTACTTCTTTTTGGTCTCTGCAATCTGCGGAGGTGATCCTTATTATCATGTCCCGTGCTTATGGCTTTTAATAATAAGCCCAATCCGAAAAAGAAAAGTAGCATAATAAGGACTGTCCATGGGGTCCAGAAACCCTCGTTCTTTTGTTTTTTTTCTTTCGCCATTTCTACACACTACAGCACACCTATGTTCAGAACAGTGGCTTCTTAATGTCTTCTGCTAGCTTTCGTGTCTAACCTGGATCTTAACACCAAGCTCACACACTATTACTAGTCTTGTCCTACTGTTCTTACTGTTTGTCTGTGTCTGCAGAAATGACTTTCTTACAGTGAGTCAAATGAATCCATGTACTTCTTTCCCCAATTTTCAAGGCTGTGGGTGTTGTGAGTAGTACTTGATAGGGCCCTTCCCATTTAGGTGAATGCCAGTGTTTTCTCTTGATGCTTCTTATCAACACCCAGTCTCCAGGTACCACTTTAGGGTCCTCCTGTGGAGAAATGGGATCATCAGTGTTTGGAACTCTCCCTCGTTGTCCTTCTAACATTTTTCTCATGTAATCTGCCAATTTGGCTTCCTCAGGTACATCCCAAATTTGTCCATAATATGGCAATCGATATTTTCTGCCAAACAATGTTTCATACGGTGTCAACCCCATGGTACTAGTTATGTTTATATACATTTTTACCAAAATCTACACAATGCATCCATGGTCTGCCTGTTTCCTCCATTGTCTTTCTAAGTCTGTTTTTTACTGTTCCATTCATCCTTTCCACTAATCCGGTGCTTTGTGGATGATAAGCACAATGATTTTTGAGATTAATCTGTAGCGCTTCTCCTACGTATTGCACTATTGTATTAACAAAATGCGCTCCATTATCTGAATAGACTGTTTCTGGTATTCCAAATCGTGGAATGATGTCTTTGCATAATGCTTTAGCCACTGTAAGTGCATCTGCATGTTTTGTAGGGAACAATTTCTACCCATTTTGAGAAGGCATCAATTATGACTAAACAAATTCCTTCCCTTCATGTTTACTCAGCTGTATATAATCCATATGAATTCACTTGAAAGGGATATTGTGGTGTTGGAAATTTGCCTCTTTGGGGTCTCAAATTGCCTTGTGAGTTGTGTTTTGCACATATCATGCATGCTCTACAATGCTGTTTTGCATATGCATCGAACCCATAAAGACAAAAAATAGATTGCAATTGCGATATCATACCCCCTGATGAGACATGCGTCACGCCATGGCTCATAATAGCTGCCCATTTAAACATATTTTTTGGCAATATGGGTTTCTTTTGTGGTCATACGTACAAATCATTTGCATATGTAGCCCCTTTAGCTATCCACATTTGTTTTTCTCTGTCAGTTGCCTGCTGTTGCATGTCAGCAAGCAGTATGTGACCTAAATGCAAATCTGGAGTGGTGTCCTGTACAACAAAAATAGAAGAAGCTGCTGCTGCCTCTTTTGCTGCTCTGTCAGCAAATCATTTCCTTTTGAAATACTGTCAGAGCCTTTGGTGTGAGCCGCACATTTGCATATAGCAATTTGTTGAGGCAACTTCAGAGCTTGCAGTAGGGCAGTTAGGAGAGTGGCATGAGTCACTGGCTTTCCAGATGATGTCACATTCCACGCTCCTCCCACAGTTTTGCAAACACATGCACTGTGCTGAAAGCGTACTGGCTGTCTGTATAATTGATACAGCCGTACCTTTAAACAGATAGCAAGCTGCAGTTAAAGCAACTAATTCAGCTGCTTGTGCTGAAAATGAGGATGGCAATGAAGCAGAATCTAATACTTCTGAATTTGTGACACAGCATATCCAGATTGTGTTTGTCCATAAGCGTTTTTAGTGGAAGAACCATCCACATACACAATTGTACTGTTTGGGATGGGTGTGTCCCGGAGGTCCGGGCGTGCTTTCGTACAGACTGTAGCTACATCAAGACAATTGTGTGGCTCGCCATCCTCAGGTAAAGGTATCAATGTGGATGGATTCAATGTTGTACAGCGCTCTACCGTAAGATGTGGTTGTGATAATAGCAAGGACATACACGAAAGATGTCTTGCTGGGGACAAAAGGCTCATGTTTGTCTGCAACAGAAGTGCAGAAACTGCATGTGGAACTTTCAGTGTCAACTGATGGAATAGAACAACATTACTGCTACTTGAACAGCCATAGAGGGCTGCAACACAGCCTGTACACATGGTGGTAGAGCACTTGCCACTGCATCCAATTTAGATGAGTAGTAGGCAACTGGCCTCTAATTTGAGCCATACACTTGAACCAAAACACTAGTCTGACTTATTCTTACAATCAACTGTTTGAATGAATGGTTTACTATAATCTGGTAGTGCCAAACTGTGGATGACACTAATGTTTGTTTACTTTTACAAAAGCTTCCTCAGCATCTTTGTTCCATTCCAACACGGTTGACATTGAAATATCATCTTTGTACATCAAATCAGAAAGTGGACTAGTCCATTCTGCATAGCGGGAATCCATGCCTGCAGTAATTAGTCAGTCCAAAAATGACATCATCTGCTTTTTGGTTTGTGGTTTTGGAGCGTGCAAAATTGCTTCCTTCCTGTCAGACAGGATCGTGCGCCCTGTGGCTGATAATTCATGTCCTAAATATTTTACTTTATCCCTACACAACTGAACTTGTTTTTACTCACTTTGTGGCCATTATCAAATAAGAAACATAATAATGCTACTGTGGTCAGTTATGCAGTTTTCTCGTGTGTCAGAGGCAATCAAATGTCATCGACATACACTAATAGTTGGCTATCTGCCGGTGGAACGAAATTGGCTAAACATGCTGACATGACTGAGAATAAATAGTTGGGCTTTCTGCGTAACCCTGCGGTAATCTGGGTAAATGTATATCGTTGTCCTTTAAAGGTAAAACCAAACCAGAATTGACTATCTGGGTGTACTGGCACAGAGAAAATGCATTACTTATGTCAATTACTGAGAAACTATTTAGAATTTGGTCTCAGCGAATTTAACAAGGTGTGTGGATCTGGAACACATGGTGCTCTTTTAAATACAGCCGCATTTACTGCCTGCAGATCTTGAATCATTCTCCACCCCACTGAGGGCGGAGCCTTTTTTACAGGAAATATGGGTGTGTTACATGGTGAATCTGGACATGGCACTATTACTCCTGCTGTTAACAATTCTCTATTACTGGCCTGATTCCTTCAATTGCATCAGGTTTCAATGGATATTGTCTTACACATGGTCTGTATTCTGTTTTTGGTCTATAACTACAGGTTGTGCATTTTTTATCAGTCCTACGTCTGAAGGACCTGTTGTCCACAATCCTGATGGTACAGAAGAGAGAAGATCTTCTCTTCAGGACTCAACTGAAACACTCAGGATTGTGAAGTGGACACATCAATGTGTGTTCCAGCTGTCAGCACCAATGAGACATTAACTGGCACTTTATACAATTTAGTTGATGGACTGAACTCCGTTCGTGGTCCAACTCTGCTCCAATCAGTGGCTGACAAAGCTGTTATGACTGTCAGTCCCAATTCTTGCCATTCTGTCAAATATGGCTTACAAAGTGACACATGTAATGGCATACCTGTGAATCTCAATGTTAAAACTCTTCAGTGGCACCTGTTACTGTTATGACAGCTGTTGAGGTTGCCATCATGAATCAAATCTGTCATTGTCAGCTTCACAGGTGAAACATTTTTCAATTTAGTTTCATAGTCACCATCTGGACCTGGAGGATCTTTATGCCACATTGTGACATGCAGGTCAGGTGGTGACATCTTTTGTTCAGGATGTTTCAGTAGGGCTGTTGCTTGCAAAACGACATCTTTACCCCATCCTGCAGCATCTTCTTCATGAAATGTCAAATGTATAGTAATAGTGGAATGTGGGGTCACGCTTTCTTCTCTTACCATGTTTTAAACGCCTCCTGTGCGTTCAACAACTAATTTCCCTTGTTCCACAATTAGGACAGCCAATGCAGTCAATCCGTCTCGTCCTAAAAGGTTAACGGACATTGTGGCATGTTCAACACTGACTAGTACATGTCAGGCCAAATGGATCTGTCAACGTTATGGGTTTAGTGATAGGGACGTCTGATGTTTGTCCATTTGCAGAGCGAACCCTAAAGATTTCGTTGCTTAATTGATGGAAAGGTATGTTGTTATTACATGTGGTTCTACATGCTCCTGTATCACAAAGGAATGTCACTGGTCGTCCATTTACCAACAAAGTCACTTCTGGTTTTGGTACCGGATTTCCCAGTAATGCACACAGATCCATATCACAATCAGACTGCCTATCTGATGTGGCATCATGGATTATGGATTCTAGTCATTGTGGATACTGGGCTGCGGAGGAGTATTCCGTTGTGGAATTCCTCCTGCTGCTCCCTCAGTAGGTGGATTCGGACAATTTCTATACATATGTACCTCTCTCCACAGTTCCAACAATCAGGGGACCACGTGGTGGCCCTCCCTGTCGGTGCTGCTGTTGTGGTTGCCATGGTCCTTGACGTTGTGGCTGTCCACCTTGTCTTGTTTGCATGGCTTTTGGGGGCGTTTGCACTGCTTCTGCTGTCTTAAGTTACCCTGTTGGTAATATATTTCATCATCTCCGTGTGCTACATACACTCCTTTGTTGCTGTTTCTTGTCTTTTTCTGCTTTAAGACTTCTTCTGCATGACAGCAGTGTGTATGTGTTTCTTCCAATGTGCCTGTAGGCAATCCAATCCAATGTTTCTGTATCCAAGCTTTTATATCCTTATTGGAATGTTGGATCAGAGCGTTTTTCAATTGTTGTTCATACACTGGTGTTCCTGGCAATATGCCACTATGGACCCTAAATACACTCTCAAATCTGCATCTAAACTCTGTCCATGGTTCTCCTTCTTTCTGAGTTGTCCTGGTAATTTCAGTATAATTTTTTTTGGTCCTAACACTCCTTTTGCTCGTGTAATCATAGCTTCCACTCTTGTTTTCAAGACTGGATCATCATGTGGCAACGGTACGCCATCCTGGTCTGCAGGATTCCAGTCTCCGCGTACCTGACTCCATTTAGGGCCACATGCTTTCATCCACACCTGTTGGACTTCAGGTCCATTAAGGTGGTAAGAACTTCTAATGTTTTCTATATCCTGCATAAATCCCTCGATATCGACATGTGGCGATGGTATCATGTCGACTGCTGCTTTGATATCATCAGCATTCCATGTTCGATATACGAGCATGGTTGATCGCTGTCCTGCTGTTCCTGCACGAGGATTTGGTACTTCTATCATAGGATAGGCACCTCCCTGGTCACTGTGTTCCACCATGGGAGGGGCTGTGGGCACTTTCGCTTGACTGCGTGTTTGTGGTTTTTCTGTTTTTTTCTGGTTTTTCACTTTTTACCTTAGGTTTTACTGCCAAATCATACTGTGGTGGCGGTACATCGTCATCCTCTGGTAGAGGAGATAAAGGTGTTGTTGTCACCGACGATCCAGCCGGCGGTGGTTGCTGAGGCTGTTCTGGTTCTCTGTGCTGAATTATCACCTTCTTCTGCCTTACCTACAGCTTTCTTTTTCCTTGCTTTCTCTAATCGTCGCTTCTCTGCTCCCTTCTGTCTGTTCTCTGCTTCTTCCTCCCAAAATGCCACTAAATCTGCCCCTACTTTCTGCATCTTTTTCTCATCACCTTTATGTTTCTGTTCTAACTCCTTCTTTAGCTTCTGTATGCTGATCAGGTTCAGTCGTCCGTCAAAGTCATGTTTATTTATCCAGGTCTCCAATTTCTTTGTTGCTTTTGGATTTTTTGCTTCCATAAATTTCCAGTCGTCAGTTGATAAATTTTCCTTCTTTTTAGACGTCTTACCCCCCATTTTTATTATCCCTTGTTATAATTTGGACTTCAGACGGGGGCACACCTAGGGTGTTCTAAATCTGAAGTTTTCACTTTCTTTGGACGTGACAATTAATTTGCCGTCGTGTGGTTGATTCCTTTCACCTCCCCGTAGGAAGCGGAATCACTTGCCTCTGCTTCCACACGCACGGTGGTCACTAACGTTGTCCAAAGTATTACACTTTCACACAGTTATTTACACTTACACAAAACACTATTTACACATAGAAACACTTTTAATAATCGTACGCGTATTCTTATGCCAGGGGAGCTCGCCCTCCCGTGAAATTTAACTAATGTCCTGCATTAGGGGACTCCGCCGTCCCTGCCAGATTTAACTGCTTTTTTACAGTGCACGTATTTCTACCCGGGATTTCCTTTACGTATTAAAACAGAGGAGTCCGTACCCTCCTTCGGAATTTAACTACGTGCGTCCCTCGCAACCGTAGAGGAGTCCGCCCTCCTTACAGAGTTTAACTGTGTTTCATTAACAGACGATTCTGTATCATCGCTTACGGAGTTTAACTGTTTTATGTGATCACTTTTATCCCCTACCGGTACGCGTATATAAACAGAGGAGTCCGCACCCTCCTTACAGAGTTTAACTGCTTTGCATTAACAGACGATTCTGTATCATCGCTTGCGGAATTTAACTGTTTTATGTGATCTGATCACCACTCACTCAGTACTGTTTACAAAGAAATTTTACTCACTGACTCGACTTCCTGTCTGTCTTCTTCGGGAAAATCTCGTCAACCAGACGATGCCAACGGTGGTCGACAATTGCAGACACGATCAATCGATCGGACCTTGGCCAAGGATTTACGTCTGGACTTGGCGACCCCCGCCGGACACCTCCGGTGTTGTTGAGATCCCGGACGTAGCCCCCAGTCAATGTTGGGTATTTTCTCCTCCAAACATTCTTAAAACCTTTGATAAGACAAACAGAGTCAAGAAACACCAGTGAGACAGAAAGTCAAATTAATCACGCGCGGAGTGCAGTCAGGCTGTACACCAAGGCTACACTAAAGTCTGGCCTGCGCTCCGCTCTTTTTATTAGTGAATCCCTCATCACATAAACAAAAACTTGTCCTAAGGGTGGGGGAATGACGCAAGACAAGTTTCTTCCCGTAACATAAACACACACGTCAATAAGTGCAGCTGTAAGCAAAAACAGTTTCTTTCTTTTACTCTTATCGTCGAAGGTCAGCACATCTCGTTCGTCTGTTGCAGTTATCAGCTGTTCTGCATCTGCCTGGAACACTAAGCATCACATCACAATCAGTCAAAATTCAACCTTCAGTTCTTTTACTCCCAGTCGTTAGCGGCTACGAAAACAAGTTGTATAATAATAATAATAAGTACATCCAGCTCCTCATTCCAGTTCAGATTGACCCCAGCATGCTAAAACAAGGTTGAATAACACGTACATTCTCGGGGTTAAGTGCAAACAGCACAACACCGTTCTCATCAGAAAGAAGACAAAAGGTACAAATGTTTAACAGTGATAACATATATATATATATATAAAATCCTTAACAACAGGTGAATGAAGTTCTCGAGAGGTGGCGGAGCTTGATTATGAACTATTTTGTATACCATTTGAACCTCATGGAAAAAGATCAAATTTTCAAAGCTGAGCATAGCATATTTGCTCAAAATATGACAATGATGATATTGAACACTTTTTTGATCAAGGATTTTAAGAGCCCTTTTATACAGGGACTCCAAAGGTCTTAACGTTGTTAGATTTGCTTGAGCCCAACTTGTTATACAGTAAGTAAAATGAGGTGTTATCATTGCATTTAGAAAGCATTTTGCTGCCTCTGTTGTTAATGTATTTATGCTTTTAAAAGTAACTAAATTAATTTCAAAGTGTTTGAGATCTTTTTTATATGCTTCTTAAAGCTGAGAGTTGAATCTAATGTAAGCCCTAAATATTTGAACTCAGTTACATTTTTTATAATTTGATCATTGATAATAAATTTGGATATACTGTTGTTTTATTCTTAATAGTGAAATACATGGCTGCTGTTTTTTCCAAGTTTAATGTTAGACAGGATTCCTGAAGCCAGGTAGAAACTCTTCCCATGGCTATAGTTAATTTGTCACAACCTCAGTCATATTTGTTTCCGTGTGTGTATATTATTGTATCATCTGTACATTTGTATGCTCACATTGTCACATACTGAAGGTAAATCATCTATATATAAAGAAAATAATGCCGGGCCCAAAATTGACCCTTGTGGTAAACCTATATTGCACAGTTTTTCTCAGATACTACATTATTAATTCTGACACATTGATTTCACCCTGATAAATAGATTTTAACCAACTTATTGTGTTTTCAGATAGTTTGAATCTTTGTAATTTTGAATAGAGAAGTTCATGATTTACAGTATCGAATGCTCTGCGTAAGTCTAAGAAAACTGCTCCAACAACTCCTCCTTTGTCTAAATTTGATTTTATGTTTTCCAAGAGATAGCTACAGGCTGTATCTGTAGAATGGTACTTTCTAAAACCAAACTGCATAGGATGTAACAACGCATTTGATTCTAGGTGGTCAATTATTTGCCTGAACACTACCTTTTCTATGATTTTGGAAAATATTGGAAGAATGCTAATCGGTCTATAATTTTCCATTTCTTGTTTATTGCCATATTTGTGTATAGGAATTATTGCTGCAATTTTCATTTTATCTGGGAAAGAATTGTGTTCATTGAAAGATTCATTAACCTTGTTAGTGGTTTGATTAAGTATTCTATATTTTTTTAATGAGCGCAGAGAGATTTTGATGTTGTCCACAGATCATCATCTCAGCAGTTCCTGGTTGGATCCGAGGAGTTCCGGGTTATCCGAGTTTGAGCAGCGTGAGAAGAGGAAAAAGAAACTTTGAAAACTGATTTATATAATTTTTTTCTTCGGAATCGGACTAAACGGACAATGGCTATGGATAAAAATACAACGTAAAAAAAAGGATATTGGACCTCGGACTTATGTAAAACAGTAACTTTCGGCGCAGTTTGGGACCGGGGCTAGCGGTTAGCCACACTGCTACCAGGTGAGGTACCGAGCAGGGTAAACAGCCGAAGACGAAATCATTACAAAATGGGACCAAAGAAAAGCTCGGTGGTGGAGGAATCGGAGGAGGTTAAAAAGGCACTTGAGACAGTGTCACTGGACGTAGCTGACATAAAGGACAAGCAGGACAAGATACTCAAGCTAGTGGAGGAAGTCGCGCGACTACGAGCCTTATTAGAGGACAAGGACAAGGATCGAGGCTCTCGAGAAGAGAGTTGAGGACTTGGAGCAGTACTCAAGGATTAATGATGTGGTTGTGACTGGTTTAAAGATTAAACCCCGCTCATATGCCCATGCAGTGACCGCGGGCAGTGATCTCGAACCCGGCGAGATGGAGGAGAGCTCTGCGGAACAACAGGTCGCCGCGTTCCTGGAGTCCAGGGACATTGATTTGGATGTAAATTGTCTTGAAGCTTGTCACCCTCTCCCTACGAAGAAAGGCGCTCCTCCTGTGCTTATCATGAAGTTTCTCAACAGAAAGGATAAGGTCACATTGTTGAGGGAAGAAAACTGAAAGGTACGAATGTTTATTGAATGATCATGTTGGGTATTTTCTCCTCCAAACATTCTTAAAACCTTTTATACAAACAGAGTCAAGAAACACCAGTGAGACAGAAAGTCAAATTAATCACGCGCGGAGTGCAGTCCAGGCTGTACACCAAGGCTACACTAAAGTCTGGCCTGTGCTCCCGCTCTTTTTATTAGAGATGCCCTCATTACATCATAAAACTTGTCCTAAGGGGGGGGGGGGGGACAACGCGAGACAAGTTTCTTCCCGTAACATAAACACATACGTCAATAAGCGCAGCTGTAAGGAAAAACAGTTTCTTTCTTTTACTCTTATCGTCGGAGGTCAGCACATCTCGTTCGTCTGTTGCAGTTATCAGCTGTTGTGCATCTGCCTGGAGTGTCCTGGTCTTCACACTAAGCATCACATCACAACAGTCAAAACAACCTTCAGGTCTATTACTCCCAGTTCATGACTGACCCCGTCATGCTTCACTCCCAGTCGTTAGCGGCTACAAAAACAAGTTGTATAATAATAATAAGTACATCCAGCTCTTCATTCCCAGTTCAGATTGACCCCAGCATGCTAAAACAAGGTTGAATAACACATACAGTCTCAGGGTTAGGTGCAAAACAGCACAACACCGTTCTCATGAGAAAGAAGACAAGGTACAAATGTTTAACAGTGATAACATATATATATATATATATATAAAATCCTTAACATTTCCCACCTGTTTATCGCCTGTTAAACATATAGTAGTAGTTATCACCTAACTTAGCACTTCTTTCTTGAGATTTTCACTAAGAGGTTCATCATGGTACGTAAAGCATCTATTTCAGTGTTTTGAGCTGCTACTATTTTTTTTTTTTCAGTTACATTCATGAACAGACCCAATCGATAATTCAGTGTTTCAATCATTAATTAATTTTTTTTTTCCCACTCCTATCCAGGGGAACAATGAATGTGCTATTTTATCTCCTACAGACCACAATTTTTGGTCCTTTGGTACATCCGAGCCCCACATGTGATTATGTGGTAACACATCTGGGTATATCAATCTCCTCCGTCTGGTGCTGCCATTCTTCTCTGTGGAGGTCCTTGGCACTACCACATATGTATGGTCAGTCACCTGGGTAGGTGCACACACACCACCCCAATTTGGTGGGAGACTCATGTACAGTCTGGAACCACAAAGCCAATAGATCATCATACACCGGAGTACCATTTACAGGTGGTAGCAAAAACTTACTAACATAAGCACATGATTCATCCGTTCCCCATGGACAGGAGCCTGTATAATTACATCCCGTCCAATGTGATGAAGATAAGTACCATCCACATATTATGTTTTGGTTAGGCTTAAATTATTTGATAAAACATACTTTTGGGTACACAGACGTTTCTTAATTTTACCTACAGTTTTATTCCCTGTCCCGTAAAAGCAAATTGGGAATGGCCGTTGTGATGACAATTTAACGTGATGATATTTTTGCGTTTCCCTTCAGTCTAGTCAATGGAGCAGCACTTGGGCACGCTTGTACGTCCTCTGTTGAAATCCCTATCATATAAGTGGTTGCACTGAGGCAAGTGGTGTTACATCTTATTAGATTTGCTGAGAACTGCTGCCCCCGAAATACAGTTTGATTATGCATCCGTATGATAAGACATTCTGTCACCCTAGCAGGGTACGGTTTAGCCGTCAGAGCTGGGTGTGTTGAGGATATAGGTATTTGCGAACAAACATAACAATTAGTAACGTAATTCCATAGCCAATAAATGAACATATCTGTACCACATATTAGTATGGTATATATGAGGGTGTCCATCTGTCTCATTCACATTATGAATAAACCTCTTCTGACGTTGCTTGCGTTGTTCTCTGGCTCGGTCCACAGTGAGCTGCAATTCTTGGGTCAACCACCAGGCCAGGAATCCGAGGAGCACAAAACACACTAAGATCACAACGCAACCGGCTGCCCTACCAACAGTCCGGCAGCGGCGGCGCTGTGCACGCCGCTCCGGGGTCTGCTGTAGTTCAGTCATGATTGCTAGGATACAGTGTTGTAACCAACCTCACCTAATAGTGCAAGGATCTCCCTGCTTCACTGGCATTGAGACAATCTATTACTAATTAAATAGACTCCCTTTGTAGCCAGACTTCCCCTTACACTGTGGAGGCAGCCAACACACGCTGTATCTTACAGTGACTTAGATGTATCCACGTTGATCTCTCCGCTATCTTTACTGCAGTTGGTGTTGTTAACAGCACTTGGTATGGACCTTCCCAACGAGGACTGGACCAGTTCTTCCTCTTAATCACTCTGATGAACACCCAGTCTCCTGGCTAGACTACTGGAAGGCCGTCCTGTGGAAGATCAAAATTATTCGGCAGTAAATGTGTTTAAGTTATCTCTTTCTGTGTTAATGTCTTTTTCATAAAATTTGCTAATGTTTGTTCCTCATCTGCTGTTTTAGTATCCATGTCAAAATTGGTAGACGATATGGTCGTCCATAAAGTATCTCAAATGGTGTTAACCCTGATGGTGTTGGTGTTTGCTCATATACAATTTTACTAGGTCCAAACATTCAATCCAGGTTCGTTTTGTCTCTTCTATACATTTCCTTAATCTTGTTTTTATTGTGCCCTTTGTCCTTTCCACTAATCCTGCACTGTGTGGGTGGTAAGCACAATGATTTTTGAGATTGACCTGTAGCGCTTCTCCTACGTATTGTACTATTGTATTAACAAATGCGCTCCATTATCTGAATAGACTGTTTCTAGTATTCCAAATCGTGGAATGATGTCTTTGCATAATGCCTTAGCCACTGTAAGTGCATCTGCATGTTTTGTAGGGAACAATTCTACCCATTTGAGAAGGCATCAATTATGACTAAACAAAATTCCTTCCCTTCATGTTTACTCAGCTGTATATAATCCATATGAATCACTTGAAAGGGATATTGTGGTGTTGGAAATTTGCCTCTTTGGGGTCTCAAATTGCCTTATGAATTGTGTTTTGCACATGTCATGCATGCTCTACAATGCTGTTTTGCATATGCATCGAACCCATAAAGACAAAAAATAGATTGCAATTGCGATATCATACCCCCTGATGAGACATGCGTCACGCCATGGCTCATAATAGCTGCCCATTTAAACATATTTTTTGGCAATATGGGTTTCTTTTGTGGTCATACGTACAAATCATTTGCATACGTAGCTCCTTTATTTATCCACATCTGTTTTTCTCAGTGAAATGTCAAATGTATAGTAATAGTGGAATGTGGGGTCATCGCTTTCTTCTCTTACCATGTTAACGCCTCCTGTGCGTTCAACAACTAATTTCCCTTGTTCCACAATTATGGACAAGCCCAATGCAGTCAGTCCGTCTCGTCCTAAAAGGTTAACTGGACATTGTGGCATGTTCAACACTGACATAGTACATGTCAGGCCAAATGGATCTGTCAACGTTATGGGTTTAGTGATAGGGACGTCTGATGTTTGTCCATTTGCAGAGCGAACCCTAAAGATTTCGTTGCTTAATTGATGGACAGGTATGTTGTCATTACATGTGGTTCTACATGCTCCTGTATCACAAAGGAATGTCACTGGTCGTCCATTTACCAACAAAGTCACTTCTGGTTTTGGTACCGGATTTCCCAGTAAGGCACACAGATCCATATCACAATCAGACTGCCTATCTGATGTGGAATCATGGATTATGGATTCTAGTCATTGTGGATACTGTGGCTGCGGAGGATTATTCCGTTGTGGAATTCCTCCTGCTGCTCCCTCAGTAGGTGGATTCGGACAATTTCTATACATATGTCCCTCTCTTCCACAGTTCCAACAAATCAGGGGACCACGTGGTGGCCCTCCCTGTCTGTGCTGCTGTTGTGGTTGCCATGGTCCTTGACGTTGTGGCTGTCCACCTTGTCTGTTTTGCCATGGCTTTTGGGGGCGTTTGCACTGCTTCTGCTGTCTTAAGTTACCCTGTTGGTAACATATTTCATCATCTCCGTGTGCTACATACACTCCTTTGTTGCTGTTCCCTGTCTTTTTCTGCTTTAAGACTCCTTCTGCATGACAGCAGTGTGTATGTTTTCTTCCAATGTGCCTGTAGGCAATCCAATCCAATGTTTCTGTATCCAAGCTTTTATACCTTATTGGAATGTTGGATCAGAGCGTTTTTCAATTGTTGTTCATACACTGGTGTTCCTGGCAATATGCCACTATGGACCCTAAATACACTCTCAAATCTGCATCTAAACTCTGTCCATGGCTCTCCTTCTTTCTGAGTTGTCCTGGTAATTTCAGTATAATTTATCTTTGGTCCTAACACACCTTTTGCACGTGTAATCATAGCTTCCACTCTTGTTTCTAAGACTAGATCATCATGTGGCAACGGTACGCCATCCTGGTCTGCAGGATTCCAGTCTCCGCGTATCTGACTCCATTTAGGGCCACATGCTTTCATCCACACCTGTTGGACTTCAGGTCCATTAAGGTGGTAAGAATTTCTAATGTTTTCTATATCCTGCATAAATCCCTCGATATCGACATGTGGCGATGGTATCATGTCGACTGCTGCTTTGATATCATCAGCATTCCATGTTCGATATACGAGCATGGTTGATCGCTGTCCTGCTGTTCCTGCACGAGGATTTGGTACTTCTATCATAGGATAGGCACCTCCCTGGTCACTGTGTTCCACCATGGGAGGGGCTGTGGGCACTTTCGCTTGACTGCGTGTTTGTGGTTTTTCTGGTTTTTCACTTTTTACCTTTTTTTACTGCCAAATCATACTGTGGTGGCGGTACATCGTCATCCTCTGGTAGAGGAGATAAAGGTGTTGTTGTCACCGACGATCCAGCCGGCGGTGGTTGTTGAGGCTGTTCTGGTTCTCTGTGCTGAATTATCACATCTTCTTCTGCCTTACCTACAGCTTTCTTTTTCCTTGCTTTCCTAATCGTCGCTTCTCTGCTCCCTTCCGTCTGTTCTCTGCTTCCTCCTCCCAAAATGCCACTAAATCTGCCCCTACTTTCTGCATCTTTTTCTCATCACCTTTATGTTCCTGTTCTAACCTTTCCTTCAGTTTTTGAATACTAGTCAGGTTTAGTCGTCCGTCAAAGTCATGTTTATTTATCCAGGTCTCCAATTTCTTTGTTGCTTTTGGATTTTTTGCTTCCATAAATTTCCAGTCGTCAGTTGATAAATTTTCCTTATTTTTAGACGTCTTACCCCCCATTTTATTATCCCTTGTTATAATTTGGACTTCAGACGGGGGCACACCTAGGGTGTTCTAAATCTGAAGTTTTCACACTTTCTTTGGACGTGACAATTAATTTGCCGTCGTGTGGTTGATTCCTTTCACCTCCCCGTAGGAAGCGGAATCACTTGCCTCCGCATCCACACACACGGTTGTCACTAACGTTGTCCAAAGTATTACACTTTCACACAGTTATTTACACTTACACAAAACACTATTTACACATAGAAACACTTTTCCTAATATTCATGACGTTAACCTCACTCCTCGTTAAACTTTAGACCTACTTTAGATCTCCTAAATATTCATGACATTAACCTCACTCCTTTAAACTTTAGACCTCCTAAATATTCATGACATTAACCTCACTCCTCGTTAAACTTTAGACCTCCTAAATATTCATGACATTAACCTCACTCCTTGTTAAACTTTAGACCGCCTAAATATTCATGACATTAACCTCACTCCTCGTTAAACTTTAGACCTCCTAAATATTCATGACATTAACCTCACTCCTTGTTAAACTTTAGACCTCCTAAATATTCATGACATTAACCTCACTCCTCGTTAAACTTTAGACCTCCTAAATATTCATGATGTTAACCTCACTCCTCGTTAAACTTTAGACCTCCTAAATTCATGACGTTAACCTCACTCCTTGTTAAACTTTAGACCTCCTAAATATTCATGACATTAACCTCACTCCTTGTTAAACTTTAGACCTCCTAAATATTCATGACATTAACCTCACTCCTCGTTAAACTTTAGACCTCCTAAATATTCATGACATTAACCTCACTCCTTGTTAAACTTTAGACCTCCTAAATATTCATGACATTAACCTCACTCCCGTTAACTTTAGACCTCCTAAATATTCATGACATTAACCTCACTCCTTGTTAAACTTTAGACCTCCTAAATATTCATGACATTAACCTCACTCCTCGTTAAACTTTAGACCTCCTAAATATTCATGACGTTAACCTCACTCCTCGTTAAACTTTAGACCTCCTAAATATTCATGACGTTAACCTCACTCCTCGTTAAACTTTAGACCTCCTAAATATTCATGACGTTAACGTCACTCCTCGTTAAACTTTAGACCGCCTAAATATTCATGACATTAACCTCACTCCTTGTTAACTTTAGACCTCCTAAATATTCATGACGTTAACCTCACTCCTCGTTAAACTTTAGAGCTCCTAAATATTCATGACATTAACCTCACTCCATTAAACTTTAGAGCTCCTAAATATTCATGACATTAACCTCACTCCTCGTTAAACTTTAGACCTCCTAAATATTCATGACGTTAACCTCACTCCTCGTTAAACTTTAGACCTCCTAAATATTCATGACGTTAACCTCACTCCTCGTTAAACTTTAGACCTCCTAAATATTCATGACGTTAACCTCACTCCTCGTTAAACTTTAGACCTCCTAAATATTCATGACATTAACCTCACTCCTCGTTAAACTTTAGACCTCCTAAATATTCATGACGTTAACCTCACTCCTTGTTAAACTTTAGACCTCCTAAATATTCATGACGTTAACCTCACTCCGTTAAACTTTAGACCTCCTAAATTTCATGACATTAACCTCACTCCTTGTTAAACTTAGACCTCCTAAATATTCATGACGTTAACCTCACTCCTTGTTAAACTTTAGACCTCCTAAATATTCATGACATTAACCTCACTCCTCGTTAAACTTTAGACCTCCTAAGTATTCATGACATTAACCTCACTCCTCGTTAAACTTTAGACCTCCTAATATTCATGACATTAACCTCACTCCTCGTTAAACTTTAGACCTCCTAAATATTCATGACGTTAACCTCACTCCTTGTTAAACTTTAGACCTCCTAAATATTCATGACGTTAACCTCACTCCTCGTTAAACTTTAGACCTCCTAAATATTCATGACATTAACCTCACTCCTCATTAACTTTAGACCTCCTAAATATTCATGACATTAACCTCACTCCTCGTTAAACTTTAGACCTCCTAAATATTCATGACATTAACCTCACTCCTTGTTAAACTTTAGACCTCCTAAATATTCATGACGTTAACCTCACTCCTTGTTAAACTTTAGACCTCCTAAATATTCATGACATTAACCTCACTCCTCGTTAAACTTTAGACCTCCTAAATATTCATGACGTTAACCTCACTCCTCGTTAAACTTTAGACCTCCTAAATATTCATGACGTTAACCTCACTCCTCGTTAAACTTTAGACCTCCTAAATATTCATGACGTCAACCTCACTCCTCGTTAAACTTTAGACCTACTTTAGACCTCCTAAATATTCATGACATTAACCTCACTCCTCGTTAAACTTTAGACCTCCTAAATATTCATGACGTTAACCTCACTCCTTGTTAAACTTTAGACCTCCTAAATATTCATGACGTTAACCTCACTCCTTGTTAAACTTTAGACCTCCTAAATATTCATGACATTAACCTCACTCCTCGTTAAACTTTAGACCTCCTAAATATTCATGACGTTAACCTCACTCCTCGTTAAACTTTAGACCTCCTAAATATTCATGACGTTAACCTCACTCCTTGTTAAACTTTAGACCTCCTAAATATTCATGACGTTAACCTCACTCCTTGTTAAACTTTAGACCTCCTAAATATTCATGACGTTAACCTCACTCCTTGTTAAACTTTAGACCTCCTAAATATTCATGACGTTAACCTCACTCCTCGTTAAACTTTAGACCTCCTAAATCATGACGTTAACCTCACTCCTCGTTAAACTTTAGACCTCCTAAATATTCATGACGTTAACCTCACTCCTCGTTAAACTTTAGACCTCCTAAATATTCATGACGTTAACCTCACTCCTTGTTAAACTTTAGACCTCCTAAAATTCATGACAAACCTCACTCCTCGTTAAACTTTAGACCTCCTAAATATTCATGACGTTAACCTCACTCCTCGTTAAACTTTAGACCTCCTAAATATTCATGACGTTAACCTCACTCCTTGTTAAACTTTAGACCTCCTAAATATTCATGACGTTAACCTCACTCCTCGTTAAACTTTAGACCTCCTAAATATCATGACATTAACCTCACTCCTTGTTAAACTTTAGACCTCCTAAATATTCATGACGTTAACCTCACTCCTTGTTAAACTTTAGACCTCCTAATATTCATGACATTAACCTCACTCCTCGTTAAACTTTAGACCTCCTAAATATTCATGACGTTAACCTCACTCCTTGTTAAACTTTAGACCTCCTAAATATTCATGACGTTAACCTCACTCCTCGTTAAACTTTAGACCTCCTAAATATTCATGACGTTAACCTCACTCCTTGTTAAACTTTAGACCTCCTAAATATTCATGACGTTAACCTCACTCCTCGTTAAACTTTAGACCTCCTAAATATTCATGACATTAACCTCACTCCTTGTTAAACTTTAGACCTCCTAAATATTCATGACGTTAACCTCACTCCTTGTTAAACTTTAGACCTCCTAAATATTCATGACATTAACCTCACTCCTCGTTAAACTTTAGACCTCCTAAATTCATGACGTTAACCTCACTCCTTGTTAAACTTTAGACCTCCTAAATATTCATGACGTTAACCTCACTCCTCGTTAAACTTTAGACCTCCTAAATATTCATGACATTAACCTCACTCCTTGTTAAACTTTAGACCTCCTAAATATTCATGACGTTAACCTCACTCCTTGTTAAACTTTAGACCTCCTAAATATTCATGACATTAACCTCACTCCTCGTTAAACTTTAGACCTCCTAAATATTCATGACGTTCATGTCATAGCTCTTTTAACGTTATTTACATTGCTTCCACACTGTAATAATTTCAGCGAGTTAAGAGTAGGGCTGCCACAAACGACAATTTTGATAGTGGACTAGTTAACGATTACTTTTGTGATTAGTTGACTAGTCGGATCATATGTAATTTCCTAAATTTAAGGCCTGCAGCATTTTCCGAGAAATGTCAGAGGATGAAAACATGAACATTTCCAAATCAATGACTATTTCTTAGACTTCATTTACATCAATCATTCAGAAACACAAACAGTGTGGTACTTTATAGTAAATCTGTATCAGGTAGGCAGTTCTCAAAAACAAAATGTCCATGCTGGAAGGAGACAAGTGAGGGAAGCCACCAAGACACAACTCTGGAAGAACTTCTTCATTTTACTTATAGTCCCAACTTTTTCTGATTTGTGGTTGTTTCTGTTGCATTTCTAAAATTACAGAACTGCTTTAAGAAAGTGTGAACAAGTTATTGTGTTTTAAAACTTTGTGGAGCAAACACCAAACTCTTATAAAGAGGAAAAAATACCTGGACATGTGCAGGAAAACTGATATAAACTGAACAGAACAGTGCAGGCTGATTTGACTCCCCATAATTTTTGTATAAATAAATCAGAATAAAATAAGAGGTAACTCACTTTGAAATGAATAAAACATAAGCTGCAGCTTATAATAATTTTGAAAAATAACAAAAATCAGCAGCTTGTATTTTTATTCTGACTCCAGTTCATTTACTGTGATGAAGTCATTTATTTCTCCTTATCAGTCATGTTTGTCCTTGAACACTACATTAAGCTTAAGATTGAACAAATTTGGAAAATAACAGCTGTTAAAGTTCAGAGTTCTTGCCTGCTTTATGTGATCTGTGCCTCTGAACATCACTGCAGCAGGGTTTTATTTTTAACCTGTGTATGCTTCGTTCATTTATTTATTGTCATTTTTAAGGATATTTAACTGTTTATTCATCTCATGATCTCATAAATTCAGTATATGATGTGCACATGGTGTAAACAGGACAATGCCATCAGAACCATATGAGTAGGGTTGCCACCTGTGTCTGACAAAAATCCTGGACATTTTGACCATCGGACTGACCTTTTTGTTTGCAACGGTGCCCTTCGCACATCTAACTCAAGACAAAAATTGCCCTTCTACGTTGAAATTGTATTGCTCTAATTATAAAATGACACTTTTGCTAGTTATTTGTTTAGTTAATTGCTTTACATAATCAGGTCTTTATTATTTTGGTTTATTTCCAACAGTTTTTGTTGTGGACACCTGGGGGCAGTAGTGGGCACAGGTAAAAGGGGAATAAATAGTTAAGTTCTGTTTGTTTATGTGGAATAAAAACAAATCATGTAATTTTTCAGAATACCTGAATGTAGCAATGTAAGGTGTAGTGTCAAACAGCTTACCTGTGTGGTGTGTGCTTTACCTGTGCCTCTGCTGCTTGCTGCTCTTGGCTAAACAAACACATAGAGGACATGTAACTGATCTAACTGGGCACATACAGGAGTAGGCAGATAAGACTATTTGGATTTCATTTAATTCACCAAAACCTTACCTAATCTTCCATTTGTATTTGGTATTTTTCTTTGCTGCTGCTGAGTCCTGGCTGATCTTCAATGAATGTCTTGAACTCAGTACAGGACAACTGAAAGTTTCACCTGACTTCAAGCTCAGCCTTCACCATTGCAACAGAGAGTCTGTTTCTTTTATCAGTCCAAGCATCCTCCATGTGACTGAACACACCTTCTGCATAGGCATTGCTCACTGGTATTGAAAAAATGAAAGCAATCAGTTTTAAGCTCTGGGTGTCTTTTGCTTTAGTGAGAAAAGGGCCCATTTTCTGTCTGGGTTAGGGTTAGGGTTAGGGTTAGGTCTGTTAGAGGGTGTGAAACACTTCATTTAGGATGCTCACATCACTGTACAGACGGTCTTCGTCCAGATCCAGGGCTAGTTTCTCCATCAAATGTTCAAATTCAGACCATTGGGGCTTCTTTTAGGCTCAGACAGCCAATGTTTGCAAGCATCTCATCATTGAAGTCAAATCTATCCTCAAGGTACAGCACTGCTCTCTGAAAAAATCGTCTACCAGGCTTCTGAATTGTTCCTGCTGATTGGGTAAAAGATTCCTCAGTGTCTGCTTCACTTTGCTCCCATAGAATTTGCTGTGCGCCTGAGATAAGCTGACTCCACAAGCGGTTCATCACTGTGTAAACGTCGACAAGAGTAGCACTGTCACTCTCAAGCACTCTAACAGAGGCATCAAACTCTTGCATCACATTGTGCATGAATGCCAGGACACATTCACCCAAAGTACAGTCCACATCTTCTGTGTCAGCTGCACCACACACAAATGTCCAGATAATATTTGGGCAGTCCTCCTTTCCTTCAAAGCTGGCCAACACTCAAGAATTCTCTGGATTGCTGGTAACAAAGACAGCCACCGTGTAGGAACATGCCTGAGAATCTCCTTGTATGCTGTATTTGTAATTCACAGAACTCCTTGACACTTCCACTTTTTTAGCAGAGCAACTGAATTCACTGTAGACCTTCAGCACAAAAGCCTCCACATCACACCCAGCTGCACTGAAGACACAATTTGCTGTTTTCACAGTGATGTTACAAGGGCGTAGGTTTGGTCTCAGCTTTGGTAGGGACAATACCACCCCCCCGGCCCCCCTGCCCACCACCACCCCATAACCCACTCATACCCTTAGACGCACAAGTACAGCATAATACATAACATATGACGACATAATGCTGAATAATGTAACACTTTATTTACATTATTAAGTGTGTAGGCAAACAAACAAATAGCTTAAATAACAAAATTGCACCCAAAATCACTAATCTATTCGATAGGCCTACACCTGAGAGAACAAGACAACAAAAAAAAATACTTGTGGAGCTAACAAAAAAAAAAAAGTTTTTGCAACCAAGATGTATAATCTATTCTCTTCATCAATAATGCAGTTGTAGGTATCTGGCAACCTAATTTGCCAACAAAAAAAGGGCTTTACAATGATATATATGGTGTATTACGGTAAACGGTCATTTTGTAATGAAAGAACGTGCGGGCAGAGTCGCATGTCGGGCTGGACCCGACCGCGGGGGGTCGCGACAGGAAAAACACCTCCGTTGGAAACCTTAACGGACAAGTTGGAACATGCCCAAGCTGTTAAACAATTTCTCAGTTACTCACTTGTTGAAAGCCATTAAAGCCGCCTGAATTCTACAAATGGCTTTCAACACGGAGGTGTTTTTCCTGTCGCGGCGCACACAGATTTGCCGAGTCGTCACGGAAACGACTTGGCGAATTTGCGCGTACGTCTTTCATTTAAAAAATGTCCTTAAACAGTGGAATGTCCGCATAAATTCCTCATGCCGGCCTCTTCTGAATCTTCTCTGTTCTCTCACGATGTCCTGGGTGAATTAAGCCTTAATTAAGATGTTTTCAGCTCGAAACAGGCCGACGACAGCACCTGGAAGCGCTGCAGGACGTCCCGCTCCGTGGGAAGTCCTTACAGCGACAGAAACACCCCATAATCTCTCATCAGCCGTTAAACTTTTCACAGAAAACCAGCTTAATTTCTCGAATAGTGTCCACTCGGATATTCCTCACAGGTCCAGAAAAATTTTTGATAAAGCAACGCGCGCCGTCTCGAGCAGCGTGTGAAACAAAGGAATTCCCCTGGTTGTGTATCATGTGGCACTTGCAGTTGCCCTTCATAATCCGTGGGTTTGCCCCTTTCAGTTTTTGGTACACTGAAT
Source organism: Thalassophryne amazonica (assembly GCF_902500255.1). Lineage (NCBI taxonomy): Eukaryota > Metazoa > Chordata > Actinopteri > Batrachoidiformes > Batrachoididae > Thalassophryne > Thalassophryne amazonica. The sequence continues at coordinate 74,494,906 of NC_047119.1, read as the reverse complement.
TGTGCCTGCTGTAGTTAACAGATGCATTATCCACACCATAGGCACTGATTTGGTATAATGACAGCCCGTTATTCATTCATTTCCATTTATTTGTACAAGGACAGCATACAATTACATTATGCTCATCAAGCAAAGATGTTTGTACCAGATTGTAGCTACAACAGCTAATTTCCATCTGTAGTCCTTGAGGGTCAGGGGGATACACATAGGGCTATTAAATACATCACAAACAACACCTACAAAATATATAATACTAAATTCATAAAATATATATATTAAATTAATTCTTACGTCATTCATTTCTAAAATACTGTGCCATATCAAAATGTTTAAAACAACCATTCATAATTCACAGAGGTGTCAAGTAACGAAGTACAAATACTTCGTTACTGTACTTAAGTACACTTTTTAGGTATCTATACTTTACTCCTTTACTTATTTTTCTGCCTACTTCTGACTTCTACTCATTACATTTTCACCCAAGTATCTGTACTTTCTATTCCTTACATTTTTAAAACAAACGCCTCGTTACTCTTGGCTTCAGTTTAATGTTATATATATTTCACGTCATGTGCGCCTGTAATCAACTTTTCTGCAGCGCAGCTTTGCTTTGAACCGTGAACCAATCGAAGCAGTGGTTCGCAGATTGAAGCAATGCTTCGACCTATTGCTTCGTTTATTCCTTCTTTCTTTCGCTTAATTTTCCCCCGCTAAAACCCTAAAGAGCATACGTCTGTGAGTATTATTTATCTTTTCTATGTTAAACTGACCTGTTATGGTCTTCTGAAACAGTTGATAGATGTATTTTATAACTTAAAAACGGGAGCGATGCTAACGCGTTAGCATGTCTATGGCATTTTCAATGTTAAAAGTTAGCATGAAGCAGCTCTCATCACGTTCGGGTGCATTTGTTTTCAAATTGTAATATTTCTTAAATTTATTTTTGTTTATATATCAATAATCTAATGATTATTATATACAATTTTAGAGAAAGAGGCAAAAAGAACCTGAATAGAAACACAACAGAAAATATAAAAGCAACTAACAATGAACATACATAAATAAATAAATAAATACATACATACATAAATGTTTCCTGTGAACACCTAGTGACTCTTACTCCTCCACTTCATCCCTGTCTTATTTAATGACAGTTTTTCGGTCAAACCATATTTTCAGTTTGTTAATTTCTTCAGTGATTTCCTCCAGAACTATCTGACAAACTAGAAACTGCTGCATCCTAGTAAGAGCAGAATACTACTGGAATGAATTTGAATAAGGAAAGTTTGGTTTTTTTCTCACTAAATGGATGCTGCACTCACTGCAGTTTATTGTCTGGAATAGTCCCAGATTGCATTTCAGAGCTTCTAGAATTGAAACATTTTCAGGTGGTGTTGGGGGGTAATTTTGGGTTTTGGGTCTTGGGCCACATGTAGAACGAATCAGTTTTTAAATTAAGCTTTCAATTCATATAGTGGCATCTACCTTTTTTTTTTTTAAAGGTTACTTTATACTTTTATACTTTAAGTAGGTTTTGGAGCACATACTTTTTCACTTTTACTTGAGTAAAGAGGTCAAGTTGATACTTCAACTTTTACCAGAGTGTTTTTAAACTGCAGTATCTATACTTCTACTTAAGTAACAAATGTGTGTACTTTTGACACCATTCATAATTCATCCCTGTCACTCATAACATGCAGCATCAAAACATCAAAATTATCAAGACATTTATAAATTCATCTAAACCTCTCAATTACTGTATAATATCAAAACACTTGTAAAAGATATTCACCCTTCATACAGTTCATCTCTCAATTTCTATACAGAATCAGAACACTTATTACACATGTTCAGTGTTACCTTTAGCAGTGCTATATTTAGTGACTACATCTTTGGTTTAGAAGAAGCCATGATTTTACCTTTTACAGAAAATGTCTTAAAGTCTGGTTGTGTTTTTATTTCTTCTGATAATATGTTCCACTTCTTTGTGGCTCTGTAAGAAAATGTCAATTGTGTCAATTGTACATTTGGGAATGGTGCACTGCCTCTGAGTGGTTGCTCTTGTTACTGTTGTCTTGTTGTTGTATCAGAGGACAGGTGTTGGGTATTTTCTCCTCCAAACATTCTTAAAACCTTTGATAAGACAAACAGAGTCAAGAAACACCAGTGAGACAGAAAGTCAAATTAATCACGCGCGGAGTGCAGTCAGGCTGTACACCAAGGCTACACTAAAGTCTGGCCTGCGCTTCGCTCTTTTTATTAGTGAATCCCTCATCACATAAACAAAAACTTGTCCTAAGGGTGGGGGAATGACGCAAGACAAGTTTCTTCCCGTAACATAAACACACACGTCAATAAGTGCAGCTGTAAGCAAAAACAGTTTCTTTCTTTTACTCTTATCGTCGAAGGTCAGCACATCTTGTTCGTCTGTTGCAGTTATCAGCTGTTCTGCATCTGCCTGGAACACTAAGCATCACATCACAATCAGTCAAAATTCAACCTTCAGTTCTTTTACTCCCAGTCATTAGCGGCTACGAAAACAAGTTGTATAATAATAATAAGTACATCCAGCTCCTCATTCCCAGTTCAGATTGACCCAGCATGCTAAAACAAGGTTGAATAACACTACATTCTCGGGTTTAAGTGCAAACAGCACAACACCGTTCTCATCAGAAAGAAGACAAAAGGTACAAATGTTTAACAGTGATAACATATATATAAAATCTTTAACATTCCCCTCCTGTTTATCACCTGTTAAACATACAGTAGTAGTTATCACCTAGCTTAGCACTTCTTTTTGAGATTTTCACTAAGAGGTTCATCATGGTATGTTCTACAGGCTTACACCCCAGAGGTGATGTCATCATTGTCACCATCATCGGTGTCTGGGTCATCATACTTCCATGGGTCTGGGTACAGGTCATGAGAGCCCTCTTCCTCCTCGTCGTCGTTTTGCCCCAGGAGTGGATATGATGCTGGTCCCCCTCCTGGTCCTGGACTTATTGCTGCGGTTATCATTCTATTTACAAGGCCTCGGAGACATGGAATACAACACATCCACACAATGTTAGAATTGCAGCAAATACTGCTATAGACACTAATAGTGAAGAAATCAAAGACCTCCATTTTCCCATCCCTTCCAGCCACCAATCCCAGCCTTCGGTGTTTACTCCCTGTGCTCTTTCATCTTCCTGTTCAACGTTCTCAGCCCGTCAATGGCTTGAGTGAGACTGCCGTCTGCAGCCGTGTTGTTGGGAATGTGCAGCATTGTTCTCCGAACATGGCACAAACACCTCCTTTCTCCGCCAACAACATATCCAGAGCAATACGATTCTGGAAGGCCATAAGGGACGTGGCTTTCTAACTGTGAATGGACAGCCTTAAACCCTTCCTCAGTCCAATTTCCTAATTTCTGTACATTGTAGTGGATGTAGTTTATTCTGTCCACGTTTTTATTAATTGAACACCACCAACAGATGGAAGATTCGAATCCAGCTGCTATTTGATCACCAGTTTATACTCGTCAGGCACTCCTCTGGGGACTCCTATTGCGTCAATATATGTTGGATTTCCTACTCCTTTCCAATCTCTTTTTACTCTATGTCTGGCTATGCCTTTCTGCCAATCTTCAGGAATAAGAGAGGTTGCATATGTCGTAACGTCTTCAGGGGTCATGGGTATAGCTTTAACTGGTAACAATAATGATATTAATGCACAATAACCTGACACATTTCGTGGCAGTCTGTCAAAGATTCTGTTATCACCACACCACCCCCATATTCCATGGGTAAGAGCACTATATGGTACAGAGATGACCACAGAAGCTTTTCTAGGAATGCAGGCTTGTATACCAAATCGGTACGCATGGTTCCTATCACAGCTATGTACTGTGGCATTTATTATCGGACTGGGGTCTTCGTTACTTCTTTTTGGTCTCTGCAATCTGCGGAGGTGATCCTTATTATCATGTCCCGTGCTTATGGCTCTAATAATAAGCCCAATCCGAAAAAAAAGTAGCATAATAAGGACTGTCCATGGGGTCCAGAAACCCTCGTTCTTTTGTTTTTTTTCTTTCGCCATTTCTACACACTACAGCACACCTATGTTCAGAACAGTGGCTTCTTAAGTCTTCTGCTAGCTTTCGTGTCTAACCTGGATCTTAACACCAAGCTCACACACTATTACTAGTCTTGTCCTACTGTTCTTACTGTTTGTCTGTGTCTGCAGAAATGACTTTCTTACAGTGAGTCAAATGAATCCATGTACTTCTTTCCCCAATTTTCAAGGCTGTGGGTGTTGATAAGTACTTGATAGGGCCCTTCCCATTTAGGTGAATGCCAGTGTTTTCTCTTGATGCTTCTTATCAACACCCAGTCTCCAGGTACCACTTTAGGGTCCTCCTGTGGAGAAATGGGATCATCATGTTTGGAACTCTCCCTCGTTGTCCTTCTAACATTTTTCTCATGTAATCTGCCAATTTGGCTTCCTCAGGTACATCCCAAATTTGTCCATAATATGGCAATCGATATTTTCTGCCAAACAATGTTTCATACGGTGTCAACCCCATGGTACTAGTTATGTTTATATACATTTTTACCAAATCTACACAATGCATCCATGGTCTGCCTGTTTCCTCCATTGTCTTTCTAAGTCTGTTTTTTACTGTTCCATTCATCCTTTCCACTAATCCGGTGCTTTGTGGATGATAAGCACAATGATTTTTGAGATTAATCTGTAGCGCTTCTCCTACGTATTGCACTATTGTATTAACAAAATGCGCTCCATTATCTGAATAGACTGTTTCTGGTATTCCAAATCGTGGAATGATGTCTTTGCATAATGCTTTAGCCACTGTAAGTGCATCTGCATGTTTTGTAGGGAACAATTCTACCCATTTTGAGAAGGCATCAATTATGACTAAACAAAATTCCTTCCCTTCATGTTTACTCAGCTGTATATAATCCATATGAATCACTTGAAAGGGATATTGTGGTGTTGGAAATTTGCCTCTTTGGGGTCTCAAATTGCCTTGTGAGTTGTGTTTTGCACATATCATGCATGCTCTACAATGCTGTTTTGCATATGCATCGAACCCATAAAGACAAAAAATAGATTGCAATTGCGATATCATACCCCCTGATGAGACATGCGTCACGCCATGGCTCATAATAGCTGCCCATTTAAACATATTTTTTGGCAATATGGGTTTCTTTTGTGGTCATACGTACAAATCATTTGCATATGTAGCCCCTTTAGCTATCCACATTTGTTTTTCTCTGTCAGTTGCCTGCTGTTGCATGTCAGCAAGCAGTGTATGACCTAAATGCAAATCTGGAGGGGTTTCCTGTACAACAAAAATAGAAGAAGCTGCTGCTGCCTCTTTTGCTGCTCTGTCAGCAAAATCATTTCCTTTTGAAATACTGTCAGAGCCTTTGGTGTGAGCCGCACATTTGCATATAGCAATTTGTTGAGGCAACTTCAGAGCTTGCAGTAGGGCAGTTAGGAGAGTGGCATGAGTCACTGGCTTTCCAGATGATGTCACCATTCCACGCTCCTCCCACAGTTTTGCAAACACATGCACTGTGCTGAAAGCGTACTGGCTGTCTGTATAAATTGATACAGCCGTACCTTTAAACAGATAGCAAGCTGCAGTTAAAGCAACTAATTCAGCTGCTTGTGCTGAAAATGAGGATGGCAATGAAGCAGAATCTAATACTTCTGAATTTGTGACAACAGCATATCCAGATTGTGTTTGTCCATAAGCGTTTTTAGTGGAAGAACCATCCACATACACAATTGTACTGTTTGGGATGGGTGTGTCCCGGAGGTCCGGGCGTGCTTTCGTACAGACTGTAGCTACATCAAGACAATTGTGTGGCTCGCCATCCTCAGGTAAAGGTATCAATGTGGATGGATTCAATGTTGTACAGCGCTCTACCGTAAGATGTGGTTGATAATAGCAAGGACATACACGAAAGATGTCTTGCTGGGGACAAAAGGCTCATGTTTGTCTGCAACAGAAGTGCAGAAACTGCATGTGGAACTTTCAGTGTCAACTGATGGAATAGAACAACATTACTGCTACTTTGAACAGCCATAGAGGCTGCAACAACAGCCTGTACACATGGTGGTAGAGCACTTGCCACTGCATCCAATTTAGATGAGTAGTAGGCAACTGGCCTTAATTTTGAGCCATACACTTGAACCAAAACACTAGTCATGAACTTATTCTTACAATCAACTGTTTGAATGAATGGTTTACTATAATCTGGTAGTGCCAAAACTGTGGATGACACTAATGTTTGTTTTACTTTTACAAAAGCTTCCTCAGCATCTTTGTTCCATTCCAACACGGTTGACATTGAAATATCATCTTTGTACATCAAATCAGAAAGTGGACTAGTCAATTCTGCATAGCAGGAATCCATGCCCTGCAGTAATTAGTCAGTCCAAAAAATGACATCATCTGCTTTTTGGTTTGTGGTTTTGGAGCGTGCAAAATTGCTTCCTTCCTGTCAGACAGGATCGTGCGCCCTGTGGCTGATAATTCATGTCCTAAATATTTTACTTTATCCCTACACAACTGAACTTTGTTTTTACTCACTTTGTGGCCATTATCAAAAACATATAATGCTACTGTGTCAGTTATGCAGTTTCTCGTGTGTCAGAGGCAATCAAAATGTCATCGACATACACTAATAGTTGGCTATCTGCCGGTGGAACGAAATTGGCTAAACATGCTGACATGACTTGAGAATAAATAGTTGGGCTTTCTGCGTAACCCTGCGGTAATCTGGTAAATGTATATCGTTGTCCTTTAAAGGTAAAACCAAACCAGAATTGACTATCTGGGTGTACTGGCACAGAGAAAAATGCATTACTTATGTCAATTACTGAGAAACTATTAGAATTTGGTCTCAGCGAATTTAACAAGGTGTGTGGATCTGGAACACATGGTGCTCTTTTAATCACAGCAGCATTTACTGCCTGCAGATCTTGAATCATTCTCCACCCCACTGAGGGCGGAGCCTTTTTTACAGGAAATATGGGTGTGTTACATGGTGAATCTGGACATGGCACTATTACTCCTGCTGTTAACAAATTCTCTATTACTGGCCTGATTCCTTCAATTGCATCAGGTTTCAATGGATATTGTCTTACACATGGTCTGTATTCTGTTTTTGGTCTTATAACTACAGGTTGTGCATTTTTTATCAGTCCTACGTCTGAAGGACCTGTTGTCCACAATCCTGATGGTACAGAAGAGAGAAGATCTTCTTCTTCAGGACTCAACTGAAACACTCAGGATTGTGAAGTGGACACATCAATGTGTGTTCCAGCTGTCAGCACCAATGAGACATTAACTGGCACTTTATACAATTTAGTTGATGGACTGAACTCCGTTCGTGGTCCAACTCTGCTCCAATCAGTGGCTGACAAAGCTGTTATGACTGTCAGTCCCAATTCTTGCCATTCTGTCAAATATGGCTTACAAAGTGACACATGTAATGGCATACCTGTGAATCTCAATGTTAAAACATCTTCAGTGGCACCTGTTACTGTTATGACAGCTGTTGAGTTGCCATCATGAATCAAATCTGTCATTGTCAGCTTCACAGGTGAAACATTTTTCAATTTAGTTTCATAGTCACCATCTGGACCTGGAGGATCTTTATGCCACATTGTGACATGCAGGTCAGGTGGTGACATCTTTTGTTCAGGATGTTTCAGTAGGGCTGTTGCTTGCAAAACGACATCTTTACCCCATCCTGCAGCATCTTCTTCTGAAATGTCAAATGTATAGTAATAGTGGAATGTGGGGTCATCGCTTTCTTCTCTTACCATGTTAACGCCTCCTGTGCGTTCAACAACTAATTTCCCTTGTTCCACAATTATGGACAAGCCCAATGCAGTCAATCCGTCTCGTCCTAAAAGGTTAACTGGACATTGTGGCATGTTCAACACTGACATAGTACATGTCAGGCCAAATGGATCTGTCAACGTTATGGGTTTAGTGATAGGGACGTCTGATGTTTGTCCATTTGCAGAGCGAACCCTAAAGATTTCGTTGCTTAATTGATGGACAGGTATGTTGTTATTACATGTGGTTCTACATGCTCCTGTATCACAAAGGAATGTCACTGGTCGTCCATTTACCAACAAAGTCACTTCTGGTTTTGGTACTGGATTTCCCAGTAAGGCACACAGATCCATATCACAATCAGACTGCCTATCTGATGTGGAATCATGGATTATGGATTCTAGTCATTGTGGATACTGTGGCTGCGGAGGATTATTCCGTTGTGGAATTCCTCCTGCTGCTCCCTCAGTAGGTGGATTCGGACAATTTCTATACATATGTCCCTCTCTTCCACAGTTCCAACAAATCAGGGGACCACGTGGTGGCCCTCCCTGTCTGTGCTGCTGTTGTGGTTGCCATGGTCCTTGACGTTGTGGCTGTCCACCTTGTCTGTTTTGCCATGGCTTTTGGGGGCGTTTGCACTGCTTCTGCTGTCTTAAGTTACCCTGTTGGTAATATTTCATCATCTCCGTGTGCTACATACACTCCTTTGTTGCTGTTTCTGTCTTTTTCTGCTTTAAGACTTCTTCTGCATGACAGCAGTGTGTATGTGTTTCTTCCAATGTGCCTGTAGGCAATCCAATCCAATGTTTCTGTATCCAAGCTTTATATCCTTATTGGAATGTTGGATCAGAGCGTTTTTCAATTGTTGTTCATACACTGGTGTTCCTGGCAATATGCCACTATGGACCCTAAATACACTCTCAAATCTGCATCTAAACTCTGTCCATGGTTCTCCTTCTTTCTGAGTTGTCCTGGTAATTTCAGTATAATTTATTTTTGGTCCTAACACTCCTTTTGCTCGTGTAATCATAGCTTCCACTCTTGTTTCTGACTAGATCATCATGTGGCAACGGTACGCCATCCTGGTCTGCAGGATTCCAGTCTCCACGTACCTGACTCCATTTAGGGCCACATGCTTTCATCCACACCTGTTGGACTTCAGGTCCATTAAGGTGGTAAGAACTTCTAATGTTTTCTATATCCTGCATAAATCCCTCGATATCGACATGTGGCGATGGTATCATGTCGACTGCTGCTTTGATATCATCAGCATTCCATGTTCGATATACGAGCATGGTTGATCGCTGTCCTGCTGTTCCTGCACGAGGATTTGGTACTTCTATCATAGGATAGGCACCTCCCTGGTCACTGTGTTCCACCATGGGAGGGGCTGTGGGCACTTTCGCTTGACTGCGTGTTTGTGGTTTTTCTGTTTTTTTCTGGTTTTTCACTTTTTACCTTAGGTTTTACTGCCAAATCATACTGTGGTGGCGGTACATCGTCATCCTCTGGTAGAGGAGATAAAGGTGTTGTTGTCACCGACGATCCAGCCGGCGGTGGTTGCTGAGGCTGTTCTGGTTCTCTGTGCTGAATTATCACATCTTCTTCTGCCTTACCTACAGCTTTCTTTTTCCTTGCTTTCTCTAATCGTCGCTTCTCTGCTCTCCTTCTGTCTGTTCTCTGCTTCTTCCTCCCAAAATGCCACTAAATCTGCCCCTACTTTCTGCATCTTTTTCTCATCACCTTTATGTTTCTGTTCTAACTCCTTCTTTAGCTTCTGTATGCTGATCAGGTTCAGTCGTCCGTCAAAGTCATGTTTATTTATCCAGGTCTCCAATTTCTTTGTTGCTTTTGGATTTTTGCTTCCATAAATTTCCAGTCGTCAGTTGATAAATTTTCCTTCTTTTTAGACGTCTTACCCCCCATTTTTATTATCCCTTGTTATAATTTGGACTTCAGACGGGGGCACACCTAGGGTGTTCTAAATCTGAAGTTTTCACTTTCTTTGGACGTGACAATTAATTTGCCGTCGTGTGGTTGATTCCTTTCACCTCCCCGTAGGAAGCGGAATCACTTGCCTCTGCTTCCACACGCACGGTGGTCACTAACGTTGTCCAAAGTATTACACTTTCACACAGTTATTTACACTTACACAAAACACTATTTACACATAGAAACACTTTAATAATCGTACGCGTATTCTTATGCCAGGGGAGCTCGCCCTCCCGTGAAATTTAACTAATGTCCTGCATTAGGGGACTCCGCCGTCCCTGCCAGATTTAACTGCTTTTTACAGTGCACGTATTTCTACCCGGGATTTCCTTTACGTATTAAAACAGAGGAGTCCGTACCCTCCTTCGGAATTTAACTACGTGCGTCCCTCGCAACCGTAGAGGAGTCCGCCCCTTACAGAGTTTAACTGTGTTTCATTAACAGACGATTCTGTATCATCGCTTACGGAGTTTAACTGTTTTATGTGATCACTTTTATCCCCTACCGGTACGCGTATATAAACAGAGGAGTCCGCACCCTCCTTACAGAGTTTAACTGCTTTGCATTAACAGACGATTCTGTATCATCGCTTGCGGAATTTAACTGTTTTATGTGATCTGATCACCACTCACTCAGTACTGTTTACAAAGAAATTTTACTCACTGACTCGACTTCCTGTCTGTCTTCTTCGGGAAAATCTCGTCAACCAGACGATGCCAACGGTGGTCGACAATTGCAGACACGATCAATCGATCGGACCTTGGCCAAGGATTTACGTCTGGACTTGGCGACCCCCGCCGGACACCTCCGGTGTTGTTGAGATCCCGGACGTAGCCCCCAGTCAATGTTGGGTATTTTCTCCTCCAAACATTCTTAAAACCTTTGATAAGACAAACAGAGTCAAGAAACACCAGTGAGACAGAAAGTCAAATTAATCACGCGCGGAGTGCAGTCAGGCTGTACACCAAGGCTACACTAAAGTCTGGCCTGCGCTCCGCTCTTTTTATAGTGAATCCCTCATCACATAAACAAAAACTTGTCCTAAGGGTGGGGGAATGACGCAAGACAAGTTTCTTCCCGTAACATAAACACACACGTCAATAAGTGCAGCTGTAAGCAAAAACAGTTTCTTTCTTTTACTCTTATCGTCGAAGGTCAGCATCTCGTTCGTCTGTTGCAGTTATCAGCTGTTCTGCATCTGCCTGGAACACTAAGCATCACATCACAATCAGTCAAAATTCAACCTTCAGTTCTTTTACTCCCAGTCGTTAGCGGCTACGAAAACAAGTTGTATAATAATAATAATAAGTACATCCAGCTCCTCATTCCCAGTTCAGATTGACCCCAGCATGCTAAAACAAGGTTGAATAACACGTACATTCTCGGGGTTAAGTGCAAACAGCACAACACCGTTCTCATCAGAAAGAAGACAAAAGGTACAAATGTTTAACAGTGATAACATATATATATATATAAAATCCTTAACAACAGGTGAATGAAGTTCTCGAGAGGTGGCGGAGCTTGATTATGAACTATTTTGTATACCATTTGAACCTCATGGAAAAAGATCAAATTTTCAAAGCTGAGCATAGCATATTTGCTCAAAATATGACAATGATGATATTGAACACTTTTTTGATCAAGGATTTTAAGAGCCCTTTTATACAGGGACTCCAAAGGTCTTAACGTTGTTAGATTTGCTTGAGCCCAACTTGTTATACAGTAAGTAAAATGAGGTGTTATCATTGCATTTAGAAAGCATTTTGCTGCCTCTGTTGTTAATGTATTTCTTATGCTTTTAAAAGTAACTAAATTCAATTTCAAAGTGTTTGAGATCTTTTTTATATGCTTCTTAAAGCTGAGAGTTGAATCTAATGTAAGCCCTAAATATTTGAACTCAGTTACATTTTTTATAATTTGATCATTGATAATAAAATTTGGATATACTGTTGTTTTATTCTTAATAGTGAAATACATGGCTGCTGTTTTTTCCAAGTTTAATGTTAGACAGGATTCCTGAAGCCAGGTAGAAACTCTTCCCATGGCTATAGTTAATTTGTTCACAACCTCAGTCATATTTGTTTCCGTGTGTGTATATTATTGTATCATCTGTGTACATTTGTATGCTCACATTGTCACATACTGAAGGTAAATCATCTATATATAAAGAAAATAATGCCGGGCCCAAAATTGACCCTTGTGGTAAACCTATATTGCACAGTTTTATCTCAGATACTACATTATTAATTCTGACACATTGATTTCACCCTGATAAATAAGATTTTAACCAACTTATTGTGTTTTCAGATAGTTTGAATCTTTGTAATTTTGAATAGAGAAGTTCATGATTTACAGTATCGAATGCTCTGCGTAAGTCTAAGAAAACTGCTCCAACAACTCCTCCTTTGTCTAAATTTGATTTTATGTTTTCCAAGAGATAGCTACAGGCTGTATCTGTAGAATGGTACTTTCTAAAACCAAACTGCATAGGATGTAACAACGCATTTGATTCTAGGTGGTCAATTATTTGCCTGAACACTACCTTTTCTATGATTTTGGAAAATATTGGAAGAATGCTAATCGGTCTATAATTTTCCATTTCTTGTTTATTGCCATATTTGTGTATAGGAATTATTGCTGCAATTTTCATTTTATCTGGGAAAGAATGTGTTCATTTGAAAGATTCATTAACCTTGTTAGTGGTTTGATTAAGTATTCATATATTTTTTTAATGAGCGCAGAGAGATTTTGATGTTGTCCACAGATCATCATCCTCAGCAGTTCCTGGTTGGATCCGAGGAGTTCCGGGTTATCCGAGTTTGAGCAGCGTGAGAAGAGGAAAAAAAACTTTGAAAACTGATTTATATAATTTTTTTCTTCGGAATCGGACTAAACGGACAATGGCTATGGATAAAAACAACGTAAAAAAAAGGATATTGGACCTCGGACTTATGTAAAACAGTAACTTTCGGCGCAGTTTGGGACCGGGGCTAGCGGTTAGCCACACTGCTACCAGGTGAGGTACCGAGCAGGGTAAACAGCCGAAGACGAAATCATTACAAAATGGGACTAAAGAAAAGCTCGGTGGTGGAGGAATCGGAGGAGGTTAAAAAGGCACTTGAGACAGTGTCACTGGACGTAGCTGACATAAAGGACAAGCAGGACAAGATACTCAAGCTAGTGGAGGAAGTCGCGCGACTACGAGCCTTATTAGAGGACAAGGACAAGAGGATCGAGGCTCTCGAGAAGAGAGTTGAGGACTTGGAGCAGTACTCAAGGATTAATGATGTGGTTGTGACTGGTTTAAAGATTAAACCCCGCTCATATGCCCATGCAGTGACCGCGGGCAGTGATCTCGAACCCGGCGAGATGGAGGAGAGCTCTGCGGAACAACAGGTCGCCGCGTTCCTGGAGTCCAGGGACATTGATTTGGATGTAAATTGTCTTGAAGCTTGTCACCCTCTCCCTACGAAGAAAGGCGCTCCTCCTGTGCTTATCATGAAGTTTCTCAACAGAAAGGATAAGGTCACATTGTTGAGGGAAGAAAACTGAAAGGTACGAATGTTTATTTGAATGATCATGTTGGGTATTTTCTCCTCCAAACATTCTTAAAACCTTTTATAAGACAAACAGAGTCAAGAAACACCAGTGAGACAGAAAGTCAAATTAATCACGCGCGGAGTGCAGTCCAGGCTGTACACCAAGGCTACACTAAAGTCTGGCCTGTGCTCCCGCTCTTTTTATTAGAGATGCCCTCATTACATCATAAAACTTGTCCTAAGGGGGGGGGGGGGGACAACGCGAGACAAGTTTCTTCCCGTAACATAAACACATACGTCAATAAGCGCAGCTGTAAGGAAAAACAGTTTCTTTCTTTTACTCTTATCGTCGGAGGTCAGCACATCTCGTTCGTCTGTTGCAGTTATCAGCTGTTGTGCATCTGCCTGGAGTGTCCTGGTCTTCACACTAAGCATCACATCACAACAGTCAAAACAACCTTCAGGTCTATTACTCCCAGTTCATGACTGACCCCGTCATGCTTCACTCCCAGTCGTTAGCGGCTACAAAACAAGTTGTATAATAATAATAAGTACATCCAGCTCTTCATTCCCAGTTCAGATTGACCCCAGCATGCTAAAACAAGGTTGAATAACACATACAGTCTCAGGGTTAGGTGCAAAACAGCACAACACCGTTCTCATGAGAAAGAAGACAAGGTACAAATGTTTAACAGTGATAACATATATATATATATATATATAAAATCCTTAACATTTCCCACCTGTTTATCGCCTGTTAAACATATAGTAGTAGTTCACCTAACTTAGCACTTCTTTCTTGAGATTTTCACTAAGAGGTTCATCATGGTACGTAAAGCATCTATTTCAGTGTTTTGAGCTGCTACTATTTTTTTTTTTTCAGTTACATTCATGAACAGACCCAATCGATAATTCAGTGTTTCAATCATTAATTAATTTTTTTTTTCCCACTCCTATCCAGGGGAACAATGAATGTGCTATTTTATCTCCTACAGACCACAATTTTTGGTCCTTTGGTACATCCGAGCCCCACATGTGATTATGTGGTAACACATCTGGGTATATCAATCTCCTCCGTCTGGTGCTGCCATTCTTCTCTGTGGAGGTCCTTGGCACTACCACATATGTATGGTCAGTCACCTGGGTAGGTGCACACACACCACCCCAATTTGGTGGGAGACTCATGTACAGTCTGGAACCACAAAGCCAATAGATGTCATCATACACCGGAGTACCATTTACAGGTGGTAGCAAAAACTTACTAACATAAGCACATGATTCATCCGTTCCCCATGGACAGGAGCCTGTATAATTACATCCCCGTCCAATGTGATGAAGATAAGTACCATCCACATATTATGTTTTGGTTAGGCTTAAATTATTTGATAAAACATACTTTTGGGTACACAGACGTTTCTTAATTTTACCTACAGTTTTATTCCCTGTCCCGTAAAAGCAAATTGGGAATGGCCGTTGTGATGACAATTTAACGTGATGATATTTTTGCGTTTCCCTTCAGTCTAGTCAATGGAGCAGCACTTGGGCACGCTTGTACGTCCTCTGTTGAAATCCCTATCATATAAGTGGTTGCACTGAGGCAAGTGGTGTTACATCTTATTAGATTTGCTGAGAACTGCTGCCCCCGAAATACAGTTTGATTATGCATCCGTATGATAAGACATTCTGTCACCCTAGCAGGGTACGGTTTAGCCGTCAGAGCTGGGTGTGTTGAGGATATAGGTATTTGCGAACAAACATAACAATTAGTAACGTAATTCCATAGCCAATAAATGAACATATCTGTACCACATATTAGTATGGTATATATAGGGGTCCATCTGTCTCATTCACATTATGAATAAACCTCTTCTGACGTTGCTTGCGTTGTTCTCTGGCTCGGTCCACAGTGAGCTGCAATTCTTGGGTCAACCACCAGGCCAGGAATCCGAGGAGCACAAAACACACTAAGATCACAACGCAACCGGCTGCCCTACCAACAGTCCGGCAGCGGCGGCGCTGTGCACGCCGCTCCGGGGTCTGCTGTAGTTCAGTCATGATTGCTAGGATACAGTGTTGTTAACCAACCTCACCTAATAGTGCAAGGATCTCCCTGCTTCACTGGCATTGAGACAATCTATTACTAATTAAATAGACTCCCTTTGTAGCCAGACTTCCCCTTACACTGTGGAGGCAGCCAACACACGCTGTATCTTACAGTGACTTAGATGTATCCACGTTGATCTCTCCGCTATCTTTACTGCAGTTGGTGTTGTTAACAGCACTTGGTATGGACCTTCCCAACAAGGACTGGACCAGTTCTTCCTCTTAATCACTCTGATGAACACCCAGTCTCCTGGCTAGACTACTGGAAGGCCGTCCTGTGGAAGATCAAAATTATTCGGCAGTAAATGTGTTTAAGTTATCTCTTTCTGTGTTAATGTCTTTTTCATAAAATTTGCTAATGTTTGTTCCTCATCTGCTGTTTTAGTATCCATGTCAAAATTGGTAGACGATATGGTCGTCCATAAAGTATCTCAAATGGTGTTAACCCTGATGGTGTTGGTGTTATTCTCATATACAATTTTACTAGGTCCAAACATTCAATCCAGGTTCGTTTTGTCTCTTCTATACATTTCCTTAATCTTGTTTTTATTGTGCCCTTTGTCCTTTCCACTAATCCTGCACTGTGTGGGTGGTAAGCACAATGATTTTTGAGATTGACCTGTAGCGCTTCTCCTACGTATTGTACTATTGTATTAACAAAATGCGCTCCATTATCTGAATAGACTGTTTCTAGTATTCCAAATCGTGGAATGATGTCTTTGCATAATGCCTTAGCCACTGTAAGTGCATCTGCATGTTTTGTAGGGAACAATTCTACCCATTTGAGAAGGCATCAATTATGACTAAACAAAATTCCTTCCCTTCATGTTTACTCAGCTGTATATAATCCATATGAATCACTTGAAAGGGATATTGTGGTGTTGGAAATTTGCCTCTTTGGGGTCTCAAATTGCCTTATGAATTGTGTTTTGCACATGTCATGCATGCTCTACAATGCTGTTTTGCATATGCATCGAACCCATAAAGACAAAAATAGATTGCAATTGCGATATCATACCCCCTGATGAGACATGCGTCACGCCATGGCTCATAATAGCTGCCCATTTAAACATATTTTTTGGCAATATGGGTTTCTTTTGTGGTCATACGTACAAATCATTTGCATACGTAGCTCCTTTATTTATCCACATCTGTTTTTCTCAGTGAAATGTCAATGTATAGTAATAGTGGAATGTGGGGTCATCGCTTTCTTCTCTTACCATGTTACGCCTCCGTGTGCGTTCAACAACTAATTTCCCTTGTTCCCACAATTATGGACAAGCCCATGCAGTCAATCGTCTCGTCCTAAAAGGTTAACTGGACATTGTGGCAGTTCAACACTGACATAGTACATGTCAGGCCAAATGGATCGTCAACGTATGGGTTTAGTGATAGGACGTCTGATGTTTGTCCATTTGCAGAGCGAACCCTAAAAATTTCGTTGCTTAATTGATGGACAGGTATGTTGTCATTACATGTGGTTCTACATTCTCCTGTATCACAAAGGAATGTCACTGGTCGTCCAGTTACCAACAAAGTCATTCTGGTTTTGGTACCGGATTTCCAGTAAGGCACACGATCCATATCACAATCAGACTGCCTATCTGAGGTGGAATCATGGATTATGGATTCTAGTCATTGTGGATACTGTGGCTGCGGAGGATTATTCGTTGTGGAATTCCTCCTGCTGCTCCCTCAGTAGGTGGATTCGGACAATTCTATACATATGTCCCTCTCTTCCACAGTTCCAACAAATCAGGGGACCACGTGGTGGCCCTCCCTGTCTGTGCTGCTGTTGTGGTTGCCAATTGTCCTTGACGTTGTGGCTGTCCACCTTGTCTGTTTTGCCATGGCTTTGGGGGGCGTTTGCACTGCTTCTGCTGTCTTAAGTTACCCTGTTGGTAACATATTTCATCATCTCCGTGTGCTACATACACTCCTTTGTTGCTGTTCCTGTCTTTTTCTGCTTTAAGACTCCTTCTGCATGACAGCAGTGTGTATGTGTTTCATCCATGTGCCTGTAGGCAATCCAATCAATGTTTCTGTATCCAAGCTTTTATATCCTTATTGGAATGTTGGATCAGAGCGTTTTTCAATTGTTGTTCATACACTGGTGTTCCTGGCAATATGCCACTATGGACCCTAAATACACTCTCAAATCTGCATCTAAACTCTGTCCATGGTTCTCCTTCTTTCTGTGTTGTCCTGGTAATTTCAGTATAATTATCTTTGGTCCTAACACACCTTTTGCACGTGTAATCATAGCTTCCACCTCTTGTTTTCAAGACTGGATCATCATGTGGCAACGGTACGCCATCCTGGTCTGCAGGATTCCAGTCCTCCGCGTATCTGACTCCATTTAGGGCCACATGCTTTCATCCACACCTGTTGGACTTCAGGTCCACTAAGGTGGTAAGAATTTCTAATGTTTTCTATATCCTGCATAAATCCCTCGATATCGACATGTGGCGATGGTATCATGTCGACTGCTGCTTTGATATCATCAGCATTCCATGTTCGATATACGAGCATGGTTGATCGATGTCCTGCTGTTCCTGCACGAGGATTTGGTACTTCTATCATAGGATAGGCACCTCCCTGGTCCACTGTGTTCCACCATGGGAGGGGCTGTGGGCACTTTCGCTTGACTGCGTGTTTGTGGTTTTTTCTGGGTTTTGTCACTTTGTTACCTTAGGTTTTACTGCCAACATACTGTGGTGGCGGTACATCGTCATCCTCTGGTAGAGGAGAATAAAGGTGTTGTTGTCACCGACGATCCAGCCGGCGGTGGTTGTTGAGGCTGTTCTGGTTCTCTGTGACTGAATTATCACATCTTCTTCTGCCTTACCTACAGCTTTCTTTTTCCTTGCTTTCTCTAATCGTCGCTTCTCTGCTCCCTTCCGTCTGTTCTCTGCTTCCTCCTCCCAAAATGCCACTAAATCTGCCCCTACTTTCTGCATCTTTTTTCTCATCACCTTTATGTTCCTGTTCCAACCTTTCCTTCAGTTTTTGAATACTAGTCAGGTTTAGTCGTCCGTCAAAGTCATGTTTATTTATCCAGGTCTCCAATTTCTTTGTTGCTTTGGATTTTTTGCTCCATAAATTTCCAGTCGTCAGTTGATAAATTTCCTTATTTTTAGACGTCTTACCCCCCATTTTTATTTTCCCTTGTTATAATTTGGACTTCAGACGGGGGGGGCACACCTAGGGTGTTCTAAATCTGAAGTTTTTCCACACTTTCTTTGACGTGACAATTAATTTGCCGTCGTGTGGTTGATTCCTTTCACCTCCCCGTAGGAAGCGGAATCACTTGCCTCCGCATCCACACACACGGTTGTCACTAACGTGTCCAAAGTATTACACTTTCACACAGTTATCCTTTACACTTACACAAAACACTATTTACACATAGAAAAACCTTTTTAATAATCGTACGCGTATTCTTAGCCAGGGAGCTCGCCCTCCCGTGAAATTTAACTAATGTCCTGCATTAGGGGACTCCGCCGTCCCTGCCAGATTTAACTGCCTTTTTACAGTGCACGTATTTCTACCCGGGATTTCCTTTACGTATTAAAAACAGAGGAGTCCGTACCCTCCTTCCGGAATTAACTACGGGCGTCCCTCGCAACCGTAGAGGAGTCCGCCCTCCTCGCGGATTTTAACTGCTTTACATTAACAGACGATTCCCACGCCATCGCTTACGGAGTTTAACTGTTTTATGTGATCTGATCACCACTCACTCAGTACTGTTACAAAGAAATTCTACTCACTGACTCGACCTCCTGTCTGTCTTCTTCGGGAAAATCTCGTCAACCAGACGATGCCAACGGTGGTCGACAATTGCAGACACGATCAATCGATCGGACCTTGGCCAAGGATTTACGTCTGGACTTGGCGACCCCCGCTGGACACCTCCGGTATTGTTGAGATCCCGGACGTAGCCCCCCAGTCAATGTTGGGTATTTTCTCCTCCAAACATTCTTAAAACCTTGATAAGACAAACAGAGTCAAGAAACACCAGTGAGACAGAAAGTCAAATTAATCAAGCGCGGAGTGCAGTCCAGGCTGTACACCACGGCTACACTAAAGTCTGGCCTGTGCTCCCGCTCTTTTATTAGAGATGCCCTCATTACATCATAAAACTTGTCCTAGGGGGGGGGGGGGGACAACGCGAGACAAGTTTCTTCCCGTAACATAAACACATACGTCAATAAGCGCAGCTGTAAGGAAAACAGTTTCTTTCTTTTACTCTTATCGTCGAAGGTCAGCACATCTCGTTCGTCTGTTGCGTTATCAGCTGTTGTGCATCTGCCTGGAGTGTCCTGGTCTTCACACTAAGCATCACATCACAACAGTCAAAACAACCTTCAGGTCTATTACTCCCAGTTCATGACTGACCCCGTCATGCTTCACTCCCAGTCGTAGCGGCTACAAAACAAGTTGTATAATAATAATAAGTACATCCAGCTCTTCATTCCCAGTTCAGATTGACCCCAGCATGCTAAAACAAGGTTGAATAACACATACAGTCCTTAGGGTCTTTAAGACGTGCATAACAGCACAATAACGTTTTCATAAGAAAGAAGACAAAGGTACAAATGTTTAACAGTGATAACATATATATATATATATATAAAATCCTTAACAGATCACTTGACAAAAACAAATGCAGACGTTGCTAAAAAAGCCAGATACTTAAGGAAAACAAACAAAATTCAGAAAACATGGGTCAGGAATTGTAAAGTCTTCATTAAACTGAATGGGTCTCCTGAAGTAGCTAAGGTGCTGGTTATTAAGGACATAAAAGAGCTGGAAAAATATGAAATATGAGTCAATAATGTATGGAGAAATAAAAAAGTAAAAAAAACAAAACAAAACTAGTTCTACTTCACAAACCATTGAATCAAAACCCAAAATCTCTACTTCAGGAGATGAAATAATACAACAGAGGATAATAAACCAGGAATTATTGGAATTAAAAGCAACTGAGTACACCGAACATAAGATAATGGATTTGGAAAACAAAATAGACCCGGATAATATGTTTTTTTCGACTGATACCGTTCATTGCAACTACTATACGGAACAGGATTACAATAATACAGTTAAAACAGAAGGTAAATTATCAATTATCCACTTTAACAGCAGAAGTATGTACACAAACTTTAACAGTATCAAAGAATTTCTTCAGCAGTTTACAAAACCCTTTAGTATAATAACAATTTCAGAAACATGGTTCAGTGTGCAAAAAGGAATACAGTTTGAGTTGGATGGTTCTAATCTAAACTACATCAACAGAGTGAATAAAGGAGGTGGAGGTGTTGCTATATGTGCATAAAAATATTAAATTTAAGGTAATAGAAAGTATGACATTAACAATAAAAGATGTGTTAGAATGTATATCAATAGAAATTTATAATGGAAACAAGAAAAACATTATTATAAGTTGTTTATATAGGGCTCCAGGCTCAAATATGGCTACATTTACAAAACTGGGTGGACAGAATGTTTCATCAATAAATAACAAAAAAATATTTATATGTGGATGATTATAACATTGATCTAATAAACCCCAATAGAACACATCAACTGATGAATTTATAAATATAAATTGTACAGCATGAGCTTATACCCAGTTATCACCAGGCCAAGCAGAATTACACTGGAATAGTGCAACTCTATAGATAACATCTTCACAAACAACATAGCAAACTAAAAATATAAGTGCTTATTGATTTGTGATATAACTGACCATCTTCCTGTGTTCACTCGGTATGACTCCAAATGTAATTTCAGGTAAAACCCCAATACTCTGTATTTAAACGAGTAAGAACCCAAAAAGCAATAGATCACTCAATAATGACTTAACAAAACAGGACTGGCGCACTGTGTACAGGGAGAACGATGTGGGATTGTGCCTTCAATAAATTTCTAGATATTTTCAATTCATATATGAGATAAACTGTCCAATACGCCAAGTCAACAAAAACAGTACTGTCCCATGGTTAACAAAAGGTCTACAAAATGCTTGTAAGAAGAAGAATACATTATACAGACAATTGTTAGACTAAGGACAAAAGAATCTGAACATAGATATA